>NC_089769.1:685948-708448 GCF_040412425.1 Macrobrachium rosenbergii | reverse complement strand
GATCAACGAAGAAACCTCCAAAAGAGATTAGGAATAAAAGGAAGGATTATATTTTGCGTCAATAAATATTTCGTTGGACAATGCAAACGAGTATGCATCGCGTATGACAGAGGATCAACTGCATAACCAGTGTTGCCTGTCAAAACATTCCTGTCGTGTCAGGCTCACAGAACACGGAACACCAATTTCATGTCAATCCGTTTCGCTTAAGCAATTCGGTCGCTTCACGGAACAAACAGTGGGTAGGAAAGCTTCGCAGCCGCCTTTCCTAACACAGGTTTCTAAAGGTGATTTGGAAATAGACTGTCAGTGTTAATAGTCGGTGGGGATGGCCGAGTAATGAATTGTTGTGGATTGATGAATTGAAAGGATTTATTTATGCAGTGGGGAGACCAACAGCGTTGCTTGCGTGGTTGAATGTGGGCTTGCTTTCTTCCTGCCTGAGCTGTTTTTGACGTGACTGCTTTGAGGAGAATACTTGTTTTCACCTCTCTCTTATAGGATGCTTGTTACTTCGTCATATTGTGAAGTAAATACTTCTGGCTTTCGTGCAAATCATTTAGATATAGTAACGTCTTCGTCTAAAGTGCATGATATGAAATGAAGAGTTTACCAGGCAACCACAAAATGTTGTATATAGTATTCTTGAAAACAATATCTATTATACTATTTTTTGGGCAAAACTTCCTCTAAATTATTTTACAGAACGATATAGGTCTGGGATCGTCATCCCTGCCGTCTGCTGAAATTCAGGTGTTTTGTTTTATTTCCTTTTCACTCCTGTTTATTTATCTATTTACTTTTTCCTGTCTCTGCCTACAGGCCGATTTACCTTTGAAGCCCTCTTGGGGATATTATAGTCTGTTGACTCTGTCCATAAGTGGTTTCTTCAGCTGAAGATTTAAAGAAAGAACGGGAGAAAGATCGTCAAACCAGCCTTTTAAACTATGGTTTTAACTCAATAATATATAGAGGAAGGAATTCAATACTGGAAAGAGTTTCAGATTCTAATGTCTTCATAATGACATCACAGTATAAAACGAAACCCACAGCGGTTAATTGAGGACCTTTATTCCTCATGCCGCTGTATTTTAATAATATACTTACATCTTTTTCTATTTATTTATTAATTTGTTGACTTATTTTTTCTTTTTAATAAGTGATCTCTTCATTCTAATAAACGCAATAATCTTTGGAAGCTTAAATTTCAAGTCAGTGGCCCCTTTGGTGGGCTTGCTCCATATGAGTAGGGTTCATCTTCTGAATAATAATAATAATAATAATAATAATAATAATAATAATAATAATAATAATAATAATAATAATAATAATAACAGATATCGCAATAAGACTGAGTAAACTAATTACTACTTATTTTTCCCAATTCTCTCCGCTGGTTTGTGATTTATTTCCCATTCTTCATTTCCCTCTGTCACTCTCCCCTAACCCTTTCATTTCAATGACCTTAGATTATGGGGTCTGGATTCCACGACACAAATCAGCCGAGGCGTCACATCTCTCAGCGTTCCCCGGCGTTCCTGCCATGCCTTATTTGTCATCGATATTCACGGTCCTTTTGCTTTCTAATTTGTCAAAGGGCCACTCTGAATAAAATCTGTGACAGAGAGAGAGAGAGAGAGAGAGAGAGAGAGAGAGAGAGAGAGAGAGAGAGAGAGAGAGAGAGAGAGAATAAAAAGCGGAAGGGTTATAATTTCATTCTGTGATTTTAATATATAAGTTTTGCTTTATCAGACGAGTAATTATCTTAATTTCTCTCTTTTTCTTTTATTGCCATTATTTGAACGTTTCATTTTCAATATGTAATTGAAGTCGGCTTTAAACTCAAGAGGAACTCGCAGGTGTAGACCAGAATACTGTATATATATATATATATATATATATATATATATATATATATATATATATATATATATATATATATACATACATATATATATACAAATAATTATTTATCGGAATAACAATCACGAACGAAATTCGGAATGACTTATATTAAACCTGAAAATGAATAAGAAACGTGTTGCAAAAATAAGGTTGCATCATAAATAATCGCATTCTTATCTCACGAGAAACCCGTGTTGAAAGCAGCGTCTGCGTGCAAGCATACTGGCAAGTAATATTCCCCTGGGACGATGCATAACTCAGAAGTCACGTTGCTCGCTGAAGGCAGGTCGCAAGTTTAGGACTCTCATTATCTGACGAACTTTTCCTCCTTAAGTTTCCGAGATGAGTCGTTGAGTGAGTTCTTTGTTTATTTTTTTTTTTATTAAGAATATCTCATTGCTAGTTTGACTCGCTTGGCGTAAACAACGGAAGGGAATTAGTGGTGAATTTATAAGATAAACAGCTGTCTTGGTAAAATGCTTGTCAAAAATACTTCAGATATATTCTCACAATCCAGAGGATTTTCTTTCATAAATGATATAATGCCATATTTCGCTATATCTTGTTGAAGCCAAACGAATATAAAGGAAAACTCGTTTATATACACACACACACACACACACACACACACATATATATATATATATATATATATATATATATATATATATATATATATATATATATGTGTGTGTGTGTGTGTGTGTGTGTGTGTGTGTGTGTGTGTGTGTGTTTTGCTTTATAATAGTTTAGTTGTATCCTCCATATGAAGACAGGTATGCATGAAATATTTTTCATAAAAATATACATGGAATTCACTCAACGTCTCATCTCCGAAACCTGAGGAGGAAAAGTTTGCCAGATTTTGAGAGTCCTAAACTTTCGGCCTGTATTTTGTGAGCAACGTGACTTTTGAGTTACGCATCATCCGTGGGGAAGATTACTCCCCAGTGAGCATGCAGGCACTGCTTTCTGCAAACTATGCCTGCGAGTGTTTTCGTGAGACACGAATGCTACGATTTGTGAAGCAGCGTTATTTTGGCAGCACGTTTCTTAATTATTTTTCAGGTTTAAAAATACGTCAGTCAAGATTTCTTTAGTTATTGTTATTCCGAAAAATGAAAGAAACACTATTTTTCACATATTGAGGTGTTCGTATTATATAAATCAAAGCTAAGCTAATTACTTTAGCTATGCGAAACAGCTAGTATATTGCAAAATGCTTTAGAAGTGATGGATGGATTATCATTTCTATAAAAGAAAAAATATGGTGTACTCGCAATAAATGTTAGCGTATTCCACCATATTCTGTAAATATATTCTATGAAATCCTGCATATTATGCAGCTATTTCTAAAAAGTTATTGAGTACAAGCAGAATCATTGCAATGCTGGATGAATTATTATTATCATCACCATCATACTCAATACTTATACATGAGGAAGGAGCACATTAACTTTCGCATCGGATTTAAAAGGACAAACTTTTAAAAGAAATATTTGTATGAATAAAATTCTGTCAACCTAAGTTCGTTTTAAAAAAGGCGAACATTAAGAAAGAGGAATCATTTAAAACCTTTGTGATAAACGTGTGCTAAGTCTAGTGTACAAACATGACTACATGTAGCGGAGAATGTTGCTCCAGAATTATTTATTCTAATCCCGTTCCGATAGTATTATTTCAGCGAGCGAATTAATTGAAGCCCTGAATAAATCACTGAAAAATTTCCTATGTTTACATCACCATGATGCTAGATTAATGATAAAATGAAATTAACGCTTTGATACGGTCGCCATCTTTTGATTTTTCAATAAATATATAACAACAAATAGTTAAAAACGGTGAGGTTTGTAAGCAAACAAATTGCTTTTATAACGTGCAAATGTGTATTTAGTCTTTTCATGAATAAAGTATTAGCCAGTTGTTTCATATTGTGTTTCTTTCTGCGCAAGGTATTTTAGCAAATCCATCTAAAGCTATTCCCGAGAGATTTACGCGGCCCACGCCTTCCTTCAGGAAGAGCGACAGTCCCTCGGTTTCTCTGAACTAGAATTTCTCTTTTCCACTGCTGATCTCTTCAATAATAATAATAATAATAATAATAATAATAATAATAATAATAATAATAATAATAATCTCCCACTCAACCCCACTTTCTTATCCTATACGATAGAGTAAGTGAAATATGGCGTGATGTCCCCGTAGAGTTTTTCACCTTTCCGCGTTGCATTTTACAGACATCATTTCTTTTTCATAGTTGTCCATCTACAAATTCCCAGGACCCGCTTCTGACAGTCTTCCTCTCCAACTGACGAGTACAGTAAGCTTTAAAGAGGCTGAACTGTCTCGTGTTCAACCTCTCATTTCCCTAAGACAACAGACATCATTTTCATATCCATTAAGCAGCAAATCATCTACATCCAAATCTTGCTTCTTCACACCATACAATAATTTGGGTGCTGCCCCATGAGCAAGAGGCAGTGCTGGCATAACGCCAGCTTAATCGTAAACAAAAATAACAAACAACAGCCATGGGAACCTAAACCTTGATGAATTTAAAAGGCTGGGATGAAAAATAAACTTGCAATAAATATATACTGTATATATATATATATATATATATATATATATATATATATATATATATATATGAATCATACATAAAACTCTCCGATATCAATGGAAGGTGGCTGGTGGCTCGTTAGGTGCAATATCAGATTTCAAAGGGGAGTTATGGCTTTATGCACCTGTCAATTGTTAATCCACAAATAAGGCAAATTTTCACTCTCAAAAGGAACTGATCACTTGATATTCAATACAAAATACTATTAATTAGCGACGGGTAGTAACTTGATATTCTGAAAGCTGTGATACATCTAGTATAAAGACCGTCTTCATGCATTTATTTTTCAGTGGTATTCTTAACCTTATCGGCGGTTCTGTTTCCTAAGGTTATATCGTAGATTTGTACTCGCCAGTGTCCAATAAGTCATCGTTCATATTTTAAGAAAAATTCAACTCCGTACTGTTATATTTATGATTGAGAATAGATTACTCTTTCAGCAGGGGTATACATGTATATCATGAATATTCTCTTCAGGTTTCCTTTAGCTAATTATATATATATATATATATATATATATATATACATATATATACATTATCCAAATGAATATTTTTATGTTGAACATTTTCACAGCTTCTTTGCAAGAGAGAGAGAGAGAGAGAGAGAGAGAGAGAGAGAGAGAGAGAGAGAGAGAGAGATTTTTTCTTTATGAGTATTGCCACTAAGAAGTAATTATTACATTTTCTTCAGTAAAAAACAGAGAGAGAGAGAGAGAGAGAGAGAGAGAGAGAGAGAGAGAGAGAGAGAGAGAAATAAAACAACACTAGCAGCTAATAAACCGGGAGAACCAATAATTCACAGATTGACTGGAAGATTCAATATATCAGAAAATCAAACATTGTTGTATATTATCTGAAAACATCAAGCGAGAGTCTTCCTTTGGCAGAGAACTACACCAAGCGGAATAGGTGTTATTTGTGAAGCAAACCCGTCAGTCAGAATTGGGAATCAATCTACACAGTGTCAGTTCCAAACGTTCTATCATTCCAGATCGTGACGGGAGAGATGGATGAATTCACCTCTGCTGGCTGAACTGAAAGGGGGTTTCTGCGATGTTCCGTTGGCTGTACGTGGGATGCAAGATCAAGTAAACAAAAGATTATAAATGAAAATGGAGATTTATATCTAGTTCTTTTTATTATCTTACGCTTTCATACTTGGTTAAAACATACTGTTCAGTTGCCTCACACTTGGGGTCAGTCGACTTATTTCAGGTAATCGTGATGGTCATTTCTAAGACAGGTTTGTTATTTGAAACTTATTTCTTGCGGATATTAGACCATACACTCAGTAAAATCATAAGAAATCTTAGATTTTCTATGTACACTCTTAATACAAGCCAGTCAGTTGGTCATTAGACGGTAAAAATTAATTAGCTTATTTTTTGTCCTAACGCTGAGGTTACTTTAAACTTATTTTTTTGTGTTTTATGTAAACAAGTTTTCATTAAGTGCAGCTGTCAATGTAGCTCCCTTTACTTTCCTTAAACAGAGTTCGTCAGTAGTTTTATAGATGTTATTCTGCCACCGTCCTAAAATTTATACTTCCAAACCGCTTCTGCCTCTACCCAAAACGCAGACACGAAAGTCAATTTATTCCTGTTGATTTCACGCCTCCCGAATTCAGTGTGTGTTTTATTTTCTGTTCCTCATATTTATTTATCTATCACCTTCTCCTGTAACTTGTCTCTCTCATTGAAGGCTGATTTCTCTTTGGGGCCCCAGTGGGTTTATTATAGTCCGTTGACTCTGTCCATAAGGGTTATCAGCTGAAGATCTAGAGAGAGAGAGAGAGAGAGAGAGAGAGAGAGAGAGAGAGAGAGAGAGAGAGAGAGAGAGAGAGAGTTCAGGTACTACTTCAATCTTGGTTTGGTTCTGTGGTAAGCCTTTGAACGTTTATTATGCCAAGTTATCTCCAGAACTTTCTCGAAATAGATTCGTTCTGTTCATTTCTTTAAGTTTCACCTATGTAATACCATTTTTTTTATTTACAGTTTTACCTAACAAAGTATTTAAAAAAAAACCTTTGTGAACAAGGGTAGGTAGGGTTTATTGATAAAAAATTAAGAATAGTGTTTCTAATCAACTTAAATACTTGCTTACAGCAAAAAATAAACCTACTTTTAAAAGCCATGACAAATAGGATGGAGTCGAAAAGCCTATTTTAATTTTTTTTTTTTCATTTCTTCTGCAACAGTCATTATTATAATGATATTTTTCCAACACACATTACTTAAACGACAAGAATTCTCGTTATAAAATGGAGTCCTTTCTGAAATGACGAAAAGTTAACTGATCCTTTTCCTTCCCGGAGCAGCCGAGTGAAACGTAATATCCTTGTTTCAGTCCAAAAATGAATAAAAGTGGTCGTGAAAAATACTGTCTGTTTCTTGGAAAATTGAAAATGCTCCTCCCACAGCCAGCAGGAAGGATTACATCCTTTGTTTCAGCGCTGACAAGAAATAGTTTTTCATCTTTCCATTTATATTCTTCTGTTCTCATAATTATCTTTTTATCCTTTTTCACAGATCAAAGGAAATAAAAAAAACATGGCCAGGAAATAGACAAGAAACATTTCTATCTTTACATTTATATTCTCCTGCTTCTAATTATCTTTTTTATTCTTTTTTAGGGTTGAAAAGTAAATGGGGGAATATGATAAGAGGAAATAAAGGCTTCGATGTGCTGCATCAAATGTAGGATACTTACTATCTCGGATTTTGTGTTTCAGTACTGACAAGAAATATTGTTATCTTCATATTTCTATTCATCTGCTCTTCTAATTAACTTTTTACTCTATTTCACAAATCAAAAGTAATTGGGAAACATGACGAAAGGTAATATAGTTTCGATGTGCAGGCATCGAATTGTAGGATATTCCGAAGCTCGGCTTTAATATGATAAGATATAATATAGTTATACTCTACCCTACGGCACCAAGTACGAATAACGAAATAAAAAGCCTAATAAAGAAATTTAAGATAATAGGTAAAATCAGAGGAACGTTCGTGTATACAAATGTAGTGATCACATCCAGTCCAAAGATTATACAAGCCTTGATGTGAACTTATTCCTTCCACTTCTAAACACATTTGTCTCTCAGTTTTACTTTTAAGGCTCAAATAACAACTGGAAAGCAGAGATAACTGTTGGTCTTTGTGAAGAAAAGCGTCAATAAAACGAAAGAAGAACTTTTGTGAAGTTCGAAGCAATGAAGTAACTTTTGTCTTCGTTCTGGATGCCAGACAAGGCCCGATACGACGTGGAGGGAGAGAGAGAGAGAGAGAGAGAGAGAGAGAGAGAGAGAGAGAGAGAGAAAAAATGCTCTATAAGTCGTGTGATCTATCGGTTGAACAATTTTCGAGCTCATAATATTCACAGCTGTTGACATTTTTATCAATTTCTTCTCTGACAACAATTCGAGTAAAAACATTCCTTCATAGGAGAAAAGAGGCTTACTACAAAAAATTCATCTCAGAAATTGAGTGAAAATAACATTACTCTTCTAGGAAACACTCGGTGACCTATTTCAGTGTCCTTCTTGACTCTCTCTCTCTCTCTCTCTCTCTCTCTCTCTCTCTCTCTCTCTCTCTCTCTCTCTCTCTCTCTCTCTCTCTCTCTCTCTCAAATTATTGCAAAACACTATGAGATTTAAAAGCAATAATAATAATAAAAACTCTCTCAAATTATTACAAAACACTGAGACTTAAAAACTATAATTATAAAAAACTTTCTCTCTCTCTCTCTCTCTCTCTCTCTCTCTCTCTCTCTCTCTCTCTCTCTCTCTCTCTCTCTCTCTCTCTCTCTTGGCTTTGAATCCCTTCACACACTTTCAATAAAGATAAAAGTCTGAGTGTCTCCTAACTTCTCGTGAAAGTGCTTCCGTCGACTTCATAAACACACAGTGGTGTCAAAATTGCTGCTTTTATTCAAGCACGAAATACTTAAGATAACAGACAATTGTATTGCTGAAAGTGGAGCAAAGATGTCAATCACAGTCACTTGGATTCAGTGGAGTATTATACGGTTAGACCACTTCCGCTCATATGATATTCTATTTTGGCATTCTCTGGGAATCCCTATTTTATCTCTTCTTATTCCATTCCGGGAGAAGTTCCTGTCTGAATGGGGCTTTGTCATGTCTCGTAACAAAGGCGTTGGATAATGAAGACTGGTTTGTGTCTTCTCTTTGGACCCGTAATTCAATGTTCCATTTTTCGTGTTTTTGCTCTTCATGTTCAATGACCAGAAATGGGAAAAAATACTAAATTTTATGCTTTTATACGAAAACATATTTTTCCAGTATATTAAACTTGAGAAATCCATGATTTAATATCATTTGTTTTATATTCTCTAAAGTAAAGGTAGAAAATAATAACGGTGTCTAATTATCTCTGCATATTTTGATATAAATTATCGAATACATCAGTTATATTTTGAGGTGGCTTCCTGTACAGGCCTTTCTGGAAGGCCACAGCTCATGCGCCAAAATTGAACGAAAAATTGAAATCTCTGGACATTCCTTTATGGCGTCCTTGTGAGCTGTGCCAGGGACGGAATCTTAGCTTTGTCAACTTTGATTTTACTTTCTAATTATACAAATATTACTCCTTTAACTCAGTTTTAGTGGTTTTCATAAATAGATCAACGATCATGAGGTTCAGTGTGGGTGTTCGAATTCTCTATTTTACTTTTACTGCTTTGGATATTTTGTCTCCGAGACGAATAAAGTCAACTTCAGCAGATGAATTCTGAAAAACGCATCAAAGATCTTTCCGGAGGTAACATTTGTATTCCATCGGTTTTCTTGGCAACAGAGTTCACCTACGCTTCTTATGAAGTCACATCGAAACGGTATCTATTTAAATATCGCGGTTGTCGCAGCTGAGATCAACTCGAACTTGGTAGCTTGCTGGCCAACCCTCCCCAATCGAGGGTAAATGACCACCCTCCCCCTTGCTGGTCAGATTCCTGTTATCGGGATTTTTAGGCAATATATTCTGTTAGGAAAATCACTCTACAGAATAGCTTGTCGGTTTAAACCAACCTTCAGAGTTAATTAAAAAATAATAATGAAAGCCTGCATATTGTCTTTTTAGTTCAAGGTTTTTATATTCTTTTTTGATTGCCAATACACCTTTTGACTACAATACGTGCAAGTGAATAATACGTATTTTTAGTTTGTTTTTATATATGTTCTATTTTTGACCTATTAATATTTCCTGGAAGCGACGAATCGCAATTGCAACAAAATGATCTGCATTATAAAGCAACAATAATTTCATTCAGAAACCACAATAATTTTCCCTTTACGCTGGAAATAAAGAATATCCCTTTTTTATATTCCCTTGTGTATTTTTCAGAATGACAGCCATTTCCTTTATAAAAGATGAAAAGCTGAAATCAGAGAGCCTTCAAAAGAACGCATTGAAACTCTTTTGCGCGGTGGTGGCTTCATCATGAACGAGTCAGCTCATAGCGCATTCAAACGGCCTCATATTACAACTAGAGAGGCGGACTTTGCTCATTATCAATTTCTGCCTAACCTTTTCCAGGACACGAAGGCTTCTCATTTCTGACGCGGGCCGTTGCTCCGTGTCTAGCTATGATAGAACTGGTTTCAGACTGTCATTATGCAGTTGTTTGGTTTGTTTAATTACAGTAGGAAGAGGGAAGTCTTGTCGTATTAAGTTATATATATATATATATATATATATATATATATATATATATATATATATATATATATATATATTAACAAGCTTACAAAAAATAATTCTGTGGTAGCATCACTACCATTTACTCCAGAACCCTTCTAATTTTTTCGGTTAACGGATCTCATCTGCAGAAGTTTGCCCACTCTGAAACCCTCTTGATGTTAAGTGGAAAGTTACAATGTGATTCCTTCATTTTATTATGAACTTGGTCATCAGCGCAGTAACTGGGGTTCCTGTTATAATAATTAATGAAAAGACAACAAAAGTTTCCCTTTTATCTCTCGACTCACAGGAGAGGAGAGATATGGCTCCCTCCACCCACTCAGGGGAATGTGAACTTTTAACTTTTGTAACGATTATGCTCCGTCTGAAGTCTGCCTCATAGTGGCGGATGAGAGAGGGGAATTGTTTATCCGTTTGTATAGCATTTTGTTTTGTAAGTACAATATATATTCAAGTCTGTTTCAATTAAATAAATAGGTAATCCTCTTTCAATCTGATTCAGTTATTAGACTTTTCCGTTCCTCTTTTTCATTTATTTAGCAGTAGTTTATTTGTACAGAATAACAGTTTCTTTAGACTTTTGTCATATTGAATTTCTGAAAATTCTGAAAGTATATGCATATATGTGTGTGTGTATGTATGTTTTGTGTATACACACACATATATGTATGTATATATATAAATAAATAAATAAATAAATATATATATATATATATATATATATATATATATATATATATATATATATATATATATATATATATATATATATATATATATATATATATATATATATATATAAGCACCAATACACCTCTTCATAAGAATTAAATCAAACACGCGAACATAAAAAAAGTTACCATAATCCCCTCGACACACGAAGATTTAAATCATTTATCCTTTAAGCTTCACGTTTCCAAAGACCAGAGACAGAATCAATTCGAACGAGAAAATCTAAAGATTTTCGACCGATTCGAACAACAACAAGTGACGATTTTAGTGTCGCCAGAATCCGAACTTTATCTTTTGTTTTTATCAAATGGAAGAACCGTCCTGTCATGATATGAGTTGCATAAGTTTTTTTTTATTTGAGTTATTGTTGTTTTCCGTTCGTCTGTCACCTTGACATATCAAATTGAAGTCGGTGGCTGAATTCTTCAAAGGATTTAAAAGGTCATGGCTGTTTACAAACTTCTGCTAGGCATGGGATCAAGTAGACACTGGATATTATCGTGTCTGTGTCTTACATTTCAGCTAAAACGGCATATATTTAAGGGTCTTTGATCGTTATTATCCGCATAATGCAACGTAAATACAGTTTCTACATATATGTACTTACACACACAAGACTGAACAAACAATCACATGCTTCACTCGACCACGAAATAGTAGATAAACAAACCGCCAGGTTGTATGTTTGCTTGCCATCTTCTCTCTCTCTCTCTCTCTCTCTCTCTCTCTCTCTCTCTCTCTCTCTCTCTCTCTCTCTCTCTCTCTCTCTCTCATACACAAAATACTTGCCAAGACACTTCCTTTTCTGTTGTCTATTGAAGGAACACTATCTTCTCAAAAGAATATTCATCTGTATATATATACACACACACACACACACACACACACACACACACACATATATATATATATATATATATATATATATATATATATATATATATATATATATGTGTGTGTGTGTGTGTGTGTGTGTGTATGCATGAATGCTCCCTACAGCTCAGGCCATAATGACTTGGCCTCATTAACCAGATAACAACGATTGATCCGACTTGTGAAACAAGCGTCTACATGACCAATTAGGGCAAATGTTATTATGCCTTTCTGACGTGATCCGGGAATTATATGCGTGGAGATTGGTCGACTGGAATGAGTTACAGTATGGTTAAAAAAGCGAAGCTCCATTAGCAATGGATTTGCGTGTAACCTGAAGGGTAATATCATCTTGGACCTACGCATATAGCTGAAAAATTTGTTAGGTAATAATTATATGTATGTATGTACGAATATATATATATATATATATATATATATATATATATATATATATATATATATATATATATATACATACATATATATAATTATTACCTAATAACTTTTCAGCTATATGCCGCTGAGAGATATCTATAGGGTATTAACTAAAAATACGTTATTTAATCATTTTTAGAATAACTACACACACACATACACATATATATACTATATATATATATATATATATATATATATATATATATATATATATATATATATATATATATATATACATATATATATATATATATATATATATATATATATGATTATTACAAAAATGATTAAATAACTTATTTTAGTTAATAACCCTATAGATAAATATCTCAACAGCACAAAATGCAAGCCGTGAGAGAGAGAGAGAGAGAGAGAGAGAGAGAGAGAGAGAGAGAGAGAGAGAGAGAGAGAGAGAGAGAGCCTACCCCTGTAGCTTTGTATCGAGATATTTGCATACCCCGAGGGACTTTATTCAATAGCCCAGACGCTGAGGTTGAGAAGCTCCTACCCGCTGTAGCGGGTTCTTGAAATTTACAAGACGTTTATTGTAGTTTCCATTCCGACGGGATCCGAGCTTCTTATACGCAATTCCGTTATGTCCTACGCCGGTGCTGTGCGTAAATAAGAGGGTAACGGGGAAATAAGATTGGAGTTGGGAATGTTGACCTCTCTCTCTCTCTCTCTCTCTCTCTCTCTCTCTCTCTCTCTCTCTCTCTCTCTCTCTCTGGGACATTTAGAGTTATTCGTCAGCATTTTAATAAAAACCCGAGCCATTGACTGCGACGCCCCAGCACAAATGCTTATAATTTCCATCTTCTTCTCAGACAAATCTTCTTTACCTGAGACTGACAGCGTTGCATTTTGAACCATTACCTGACTCTCGAAGTCTCCCACGAGAATAATATTTTCCTCTGTTTCTGCATTCCATTGTCATCAGTAACCCCGTTCATTGCAGCATTTGAATAAAATTAGGCGATACGGCTGGTAAAAGCAACAGAAGAATTCTAATTGGGTCAGTGAATACAGAAAACTAATAAAGATTCGTTTTTTAACGTCAAGAGAAAATAGAGACATTCCTTAGCCCAGTGGTGGCCTTGAAAATACCCCTCAGTTACTTCTGTTAAAATGAGCGTGACTAAAGGATAATCAATATATTTTCCCCCCTATGCGTCAAGTTTGGTGCCCTCAGGCCATTCGCCGGTGGACGAAAGGACGATGAAGAATTTGTCGAGAATACATTTTGAAAACCTGCCCGTCTTTTCCCAAGGAAGAATTTAATTACCGTCAGAGCGATATGCAATATCATGGCCGCCACGTTTTCGCATGAGATTACAGGCCCACCAAGCAGAGTCTTTCCCTTTGTAAATTCTTTTTTCTTCTCTACGAGTTTTTGACTCGTTTTTTATTATTCAACCGCTTTTCATCGTATGCATAATTTGGAATTCATTTCCAATGAGTTCTCAAAAGGTAATATATATGCAAGAAATGATTTAACAGTATTTCTTCTAAAGAGGAATTGAATAAAAAATAAATAAAGTTAACATCTCAGAATACGAAAAATGGTATCAAGACAAACTTGTGATCATTCATTGTAAAAAAGAAATGTACTAATTAAAAATATTATACTCCTCTCTCTCTCTCTCTCTCTCTTTATCTCTCTTTTATATACATACATATATATATATATATATATATATATATATATATATAATATATATATATATATATATATATATATATATATAATATATATATATACATATATATATATATATATATATATATATATATATATATATATATATATAATATATATATATATATATATATATATATATATATATATATATATAATATATATATATATATATATATATATATATATATATATATATATATATAATATATATATATATATATATATATATATATATATATATATATATATATATATATATATATATATATTATATATATATATATATATATATATATATATATATATATATATATATATATATATATATATATATATATATATATATATATATATATATATATATAAATCTATAATTCCTTAGAAAATGGCAGCGTACCCAGTATCACATTTCACTGGTACACGTAATTTCAGTTATTTTTCACTAGTTTTCATAAGAGAACAGTTATATAAAAGAAATAATTAGATTTTTCGTCCCGATGATCTTAAGAATTAAAAAACAGAAAGTAATGCAATTGGTTCCCATTTTTTTAGAGATTAAAGCTTAATTATCAATGGCAGGTAGACATCATCTTAGTGTTTTAGAAGACAAAGGTATCCCACATAAATTTTGAAGATGATATCTGGTCAGGAGACAAAAATAAAAGAAAAATGGAAAAGAGTTTAGGGAAATCTTTTATATATTATAAACTTCATATTGAAGTTTATAATATATGAAATAATCCTAGCACAGAAAACATCAATATAGGAAGCTATGAGTTTTCATACAACAATGCAAAGGACTAAAATCACATCACATATATAGTTATTTTCACTTCTGGCATCCCTACGTGGCCCCAGGAATCCTACCAGGACTCCTACAAGAATCCTTCAACCCCCAGATCAGGAGGGCTACGCCTCTCTCCTTAGGGAATCGAAACTTCCTCTCCTTTTTTTTCTGGTATATTTTATTTATGCACTGAAGACCTCCTCCTCCTAAAAGGGTGGACACGTTTCCTTTTCCAGCGTCGTCTACTTTCTGTTTTCTTTGTATATATATATACGCACACGTATATATATATATACTATATATATATATATATATATATATATATATATATATATATATATATATATATATATATATATATATATATAAATATATATGTATATATATATATATATATATATATATATATATATATATATATATATATATATATATATATATATATACACACACATATATATATATATATATATATATATATATATATATATATATATATATATATATATATATATATATATATGTATATTTAATGAACGTCTGAGTTAAAATACAAAAAGGGCAGACTGGGTGAACTTGGTTTGACTTGAAAATAGCCCAGGAAAAGGTCTTGTTTTAGTAATGACAGGTGCAAAGTCGTAGTATCAAAAATGCTTCATCCTGACGAGTTTAAGTAACATATGGTCTTTTGTTATTCGCAATAAGTCATTCTGTAATAAGGAAAGTGGAAGGATATGTGAAGTATTTACTCTAAATGTAAACATTATTAGCAATAATAAAATATATATAAAAAAATATAGAATTTCAAGTGTTGACGTAAAAATAAGAAAAATACCCGAAAAAATCCTGGCCCCGACTTTTACTAGCATCCACACGGTAAATCTAATTGGAGGCTTCCATGGACACCAAAAATGAAGGGATGTTTTCCATCAAAATAAAAAAAAATCATGGGGGGTTTATTAGTAGTATAAAATAGACCTATGTGTAGGAGAGAGAGAGAGAGAGAGAGAGAGAGAGAGAGAGAGAGAGAGAGAGAGAGAGAGAGATGATATAAACTGGATTGTATATAGAAGAAAATCAGGTATCGCATCATACTTCAAATAGATGTTTACTTAAAGCAATTTTTTCTTCCTTGAATTCGTCATGAATCGTGGAAAATACTGACGGATTAAAACTAACAGCTGACTGACATAAAGATGATACCTTGTGCCTGAATGTTTATATGTTTCTTTTTGCTTAACCGGACAAACTATCCTTTTCTTTGTAAGATGTAACCTGTTTATAGGGTACAAATTCTGTTCCTCTGTTCATGAGATGGCGCAGGGAACACTCGCTCAAACTGTCCAAGAGAGGATCTAAATGATTCGGTTTCGAGCAAGAATTGAAAAGCCTAGATTAGTGAGGACTGAGAACCTGATATAAACGTCTTGGAGATTAACTGTTTCAAATTCACTTCTTGGGCATTAGGGTAAGTTTGAAAACTGGTTTACCTTCACTAAATTTTTTTTTTTTTTGCCATAATGTATTTTGGAATATACGCAACATATTCATTTTAATAAACATTACAGCTCCACGCGGTCTTGTATGAGAGCTGCGTCAAGAACAGACCAACAATCTATTGAGGGTCTCGGGGATACTTCCGTCTTTTTTCTAGTCATCATTATTCTTGCTTTTATTTGCTAAGGAGGTCATATCATCTTTATTTATGAGAACAAATAAATTTCATTTTAAATTATGCATCGGTTTCAAATAATGATTATTATTATTATTCAGAAAATGAACCCTATTCATATGGAACAAGCCCGCAGGGGCCGTTGATTTGAAATTCAATCTTCCCTAAAGAATATTAAGGCTTTCATTAAGAACAAGTAGCAGTGGGTAAATTGGGAACACTGAAAAAAGAGACCATTAATTAAAAAGAAGGAATTGACAAATCAGTAAATGATAAATTAGTAAACAATAAATTTATATAATAAAACGTTTAATAAAATAGTGACAAAAAGGTTTAAATGCCATTTTACTAGAAAGTGACCCCAGATGGCATAGCAGTATATGACATTGTCTGATGAATTTTAATTGCTAATTTATGAATACATTTTTATCACTCGTGGAAACAAAGCAACGCTTTGCCTTCATCAACACATGTTGTTTGATGGTTCAGAAACTCAGATATCAAGCTCATTAGGTTTCCAGTAAAAATTCATTTTGCTCACTAATTATGACCTGTCAATTAACAATTATTTTCAACTCATTAAACAGACATAATGGGAGTTTTGTGTAGACAAAAGGCCTTAGGATATTCATTCCTTCAAAAATGGTCGTTTTCTCATCAATGGAGTTACAAATTGGAGTGCTAATTGTTAATCATTGCAAAGTCTTTTATAATAATTCTTATTCAGTGTAGAGCTGCGCTGTTGGAAGCTTGTCTTGTCATCAAAATTATTTTGTACGAAATTAGGATTGATAAATCATGAATATTAAGCAATTCAAGTAGATAAATATAACGCCTATGTTGATTCGCATGTTAGCTAAATGATGTAGCCTGCACACATCTCGATATCTATGCAAAACATTCAGATATTGATCCAGACATCAGAATCTACGTTAAAAAAAGGTACTCTAGATTTCAAATGTAGCCTTCTTGTTAAATTTAAGATATCCGGCTAAATTAGTGGGCTACAGACATGGATTCTGGGCGAACAGCCACCTGGTTAAGTTTGAAATATTAACTTTCAAATTTTTCCACTTTGCGCTACACAGACATTTCGTAAGAGAATGGACTCGGCAGTCCGTATAAATAACCGATTTATTTTACAGGCTGCTAGCAAACCATTCGCAAATATCGTGCTGCCTTCCTTACTCTACTTAGTAGCTTATTCAACAGTTTCTCAGGCTACCGGATTAGGTGTCTAACTTACAGC
Organism: Macrobrachium rosenbergii; assembly: GCF_040412425.1. Taxonomy (NCBI): domain Eukaryota; kingdom Metazoa; phylum Arthropoda; class Malacostraca; order Decapoda; family Palaemonidae; genus Macrobrachium; species Macrobrachium rosenbergii. The sequence continues at coordinate 690,745 of NC_089769.1, read as the reverse complement.
ATTCCCCTTCCTTTTAATGCATTGTAATGTACAGCTTTTTCATTCGTAACACGCACGTATGAATCCAGAGCCATCTGTTGTGTGATTTGTTCTCTATTGCATTCTGCCATTGGTGGCTTTATCTTCTTAAAGAAACTGTTTATCCAAAGACATAGTAGTTTACTTTACTCGGAATTGCTACAGCTGTAGGTGCGAGTGGCTCCCAGGATCTTGTACCTACAAAGCAACACTTCCACATCTACAAAAAAAAGTAATGTAAGTCAGTGCGTTTTGACTTTTAATTATTTTGTGTTTATCACGTATTATTTTCTAGGCACGCTAAAGGCCTTTGTTTAATTTGTTTCGTTAAGTTGGGTTTTGATTGTTATACTTTAGAGTTTATTGAGATTTTTCTTACCTGTATGTTGTGATAATTAAGTGTGATTATTGTGAGTGTTTTTGATGTTTTCATTTTATTTATTATTTTATATTGGAACAGGCTAAACCCATGCCTGGCACATAATGGATACATTTTTACTGCAAATTAATGATCCAAATAAAACGACTCCATTTCTCCACCACAAAACTAACATCCATTCTTCCTTCGTCGTAATTTCAATTTCCTGTCATTACCTCACCCTTCCTGACATTCACTTTGACTTTCTTCTCTCCCAGAAAACATCCTCAAATACTTTTCCTCCTTTCCATCGCGAGCAACTCACTTTCCATCGCATTATCATACGGAACACGAATTCATTACAGTTCCATCAGACCAGCAATCTGGTCAGATATTGTTTGTGGGAAAAGAAATGAGTTCTCGCCTTTCCTCATGACTTGGTGACAATGTCAGGATTGGATTTTCAGGCCCCAGGTTGGCGATGCAGTCGCAGTGAAGGTTTTTTTGCTTGCTATCCTATTTGTATTCAGGGATCTGAAACTGAAAAACAAGTTAGAAGTTCTAATACCAGAAGGTGTTGAGATGATATTTGCAGAAAACTTACGTAACTTGAGAAGTGGTAGAAGAATCCAGTCTTGTCAAGAAAAAAAGATAAACGTTTTCCATTACATTATCATAACGGGGATGTATTCACGCGAGATCTGAGGCTTTACGAATTAGCAGAAGTTTCAGCAACTATCACCTGAATGACTTTCTTATTCTTCGTTTCTGGTAAACTTGATATGTGTTTGAACTCTTTTCTGTACACTGATGGTTCGAGATGTAAGGATAGACTTTTTTTTTTAGTTCCTAGGAGTATATGTATGTTTCACAGAATGTTTGTGATAGTTTTATTCCTCCCTAGATAATGCACGATCTCAACAAATATTCTGGTATAGTCACTTGCTGGGTGGATGGGTGACAGAACTCAGTCAAAAGTTCAAGATCCGACTTTTACTCTATTAATTCCTAACCTGGACTTGGGTTCACGTGTTCTGAATTTTATGTGAAGCCTGAGATTCGTAGTTCCTTGTATCTTGATTAACCAAAAGTTAATCGAGATATGTAAACACTAAATATAACTTTTAATATATTCATGACTACAAAAGAACATTTCATTTACCATTTTCATGAGGATCGTCTATAGAACTGTGCTATGATCACCAGCACGTAATTTTTTAATGCCAAATATTGTTTATTTTGTGTTATTCAGTTTTTATTCACTAAGTGATCTTTCTAAGTACATTGAAGCCCTATATGATTAAGAAATCATTCCGATTAATAACACATCTGAACAATTTTTGCAGTAAATATAATAAATATCCCCCCGTCTTGTTTTAATGCATACTGACACATTCATCATTTTGGTCATTCGACATCAAACGCCCTTTCACCATTGCTAATTGCACTTAGGAACTTTGATTAAATACTTGACATTCGACGTCGCCCTCTCATTATAAAGAGACAATTAACGACCATTAAAGACACAAGTGCCACTTAATTAGACGTAGATAATTTAGAATATGAGCTGTGACGTAGGTTCGTACCTGCCAATTTTTTTAAGATAAAAATAGACAGGGCATTAAATTGCAAAACAGTATTGGATTTGTCAAGTGTCATTATGTTTTTTTTTGAGATGCGAGGACTAGTTTTTCATAGGTACGAACGTAGGAACGCTTGAACTTGATCTATGATTTTTTTTTATCTATTTATTATTTTATCAATTTATATTTTTTTTCTTTTTTAATAAGTGATAATTTCTTCCTTTATTTCCCATTGCTTTCTTTTACGCCTTTCTAATGAACACCTAAATATTCTTTGGAAGCTTGAATTTCAAGTCAATGGTCCCTGCAGGCTTGTTTCACATGAACAGGATTCATCTTCTGAATAATAATAATAATAATAATAATAATAATAATAATAATAATAATAATAATAATAATAATAATAATAAAGGGTTTATATCTTGACTTAATAAAACTAGAACATTTCTAGCGGAAAATATGCTTTAATAATTTGAGAGATCTCCACCATGGTAACTAAGCTAAAGAAATGTTTTAGAATGCTCAGAGAAATGTTTGAGAAATCATATCATAAACTCATTTGCCCAGTTAGATATTCGAGTTTATTTCTTAAACAAGAGCGTAGGCAGACCAAAACCTCCTCCAAGGTGGATTACTATGAATTATTAGTTCTAGTTTTAATCCCTTTTTGTGGGGAGGTTATTAAATTTCTAGATTTTCAAATTTATTCACAAAAGGAACAACGGGAATTGGAAGAAAAAAAAGTGTGATTGTCAAATTCGGCGTCTGGCTTGAAAAAAATGGACTTCACTCTTCATTTAGTATTTATTGGATATCTGCAAATATGATGCTGGAATCCACATTTTATGGGAGAGGTTTCTTGCCTTGATTTGGCAAAGTTTGAGAATAAAAGACGAAAGAGAGGAATACGTCCACACACACACATACACACACACACACACAGATATATATATATATATATATATATATATATATATATATATATATATATATATATATATATATATATATATATATATATATATATATATATAGATTCCCGATGTACCTGGTGAGAAAAGGAACTGGGTCAGAATTACAAATGAGTAAATAATATTTGATTACAGTGTCTGGTATAAGGCCTACTGCTGTAACAGGGATGTTGAATATTAAGATATATAAATAGGTAACGTTTCCCCTGACTGCAAACCTCCTAAACAATTTCAGTTGATAATTATCATCGTTGCTTTCATCACGGGTAGAATTATTTGAATATCGATAAATGGAAAGTATATTTAGAAGCTATTAAACATAAAAGAGAGAGAAAACAAGCAATGATTTATTTAATATCAGTTTACAAAGGACTTTGATAAATAGGAATATTGTCTCTCGACATTAAGTAACATTTGAAATTAAAAATCTAAATGAAAAAAATAAATCAAAGCCTTTTAAACTTCTATCTTAAATGACATTTTGTGGCAATAGAAGTCGTGTCTATTATTGCATTGCTTAAAAATCATTGCAAAATGTGGCCTCAATCACGGCTAACGAAAATGTAAGTGCCCGGCAATCTTAAAAGCCCATTTTGCAGATTAGCTTCTGGATTTTTTAAAAAAAGGCTGACCTGAGACTCCGTCCCTGAAATTGCCTTATTAAAGAACATTCATTACCTAACAGCCCACTCTGCTTAATGGAGTGAACAGGCTACGATTGGTCATTATGGTTCAGACTTTTCCTTTGCAACTTAATCTTGACGAATTTTTTTCTTACGGTATATTTTATGACTCTTTTTATAGATTTTCCAGGATTTTTCAAGAATAAATGAGGCCGTCTGCTTATATTCTTTTTATTTCTCACGCTGTGAACTAAAATTCCTTGCTTTTAAAAAAAAAATTGATGACTAAATGCAACGAGTGTGGAATGCCCCAACGAGGTACGGAAGAGAATTCTTGAAAATACACAAAATCGACCATGCTCCGAATGAAAATCATTTCTGAAATGAAATTATATTCTTTCGAAGCATCTGTCGACTTTATGTATTTTCAGGAATTCTTTTAGGTACATCGTTGAGGCGTTCCAGATTCTGTGAATTTAGTCATCAATTTAAAAAAAAAACCGAGAAATTTTAAATTAGTTCATTATAAAGATACGAATAAAAGAATCAAGACGAAGTTTATTTAGAAATCCGCATGATATGTGTATTTTCATCCTCTGAAATACATAGGACTGATCAGTGATAGGATCTGAAACATAGTTTGACCGCATTACGGCCTATGAAATCCTTTTTCCTAGATTTCATTTCGATTCAAAATATAGGCAACGAATATTAAGCTTTCCATGAAAATACTGACAACAGACATCAAAGTTATCGAAACGGAAAAAGCTTAACTTTTATTAATTTAGATTAGATTTAAAATACAGCTTTATCACATTACAGTATAAGAAATTCCCATTTCTGAGTTCTGTTTCGATTCAAAATATAGACAACTGAAATTAAGCTTTGCTTGAAAGTACTACAACAGGGATCAAAGTTTACGAAAAGAAAAAGCTTAACTTTTATGATTAAAATTCTATCTTTACACCACTCCTTCTTCCTAATCTAGGTGCAGGACATAATAATGATTCTTAATAACGCCACGAAAGAAGCTTACAACCGTGAGCTTCAAACTTTTTCGTCATTATTTCTGGCCTAATGGTCGAAAGTTCTCTAAACCTCTTCCAACATTCTGGGAGGTGTTGGTCTTTCCTCATCTCGTTCCATAGTCTTTCCGACTTCAAATTTATAATTATTTGTTTCATTCTTTTTGTATTCAGTTCCTTTTACACTTGGGACAACAACTGTTGTTTTGCTGTACCGGT
>NC_089769.1:673448-678448 GCF_040412425.1 Macrobrachium rosenbergii | reverse complement strand
TGAATCAAATATTTTGTTAACAGACAATTAATTCCTAGTGTATGAACAAATTATCTTCTCATTTTTCTCACCTATGTCAAAGGTATTTTATTAAAAAAAAAAATCATTTAAATAATAACGGAATACAAATGCAACCACATCAAGGTAAAAGTTTTCATTAAATGTAAACAGGATATATTTATGAAGGAAAGCGTTACATAAATAAACACATCAATCACATAACAAATGAAATGGAAAAAGTTGCAAATGAAAACAAAAGTTTTTTGTCAACCACAACAATCAACAAAGATTCACGAATGCTTCTAATCATGAAGCTGAATTTGAAATAGATATTTATAGGCGTTATTGAAAACGAACCATTTTTAAATCTCAAAATAAGTGACAACAAATGAACGGGATTCATTTAATACATTTCAAATGCAGTCATTGATGTTTCGATCACTGAACGAAATATTTTGCTTTTATATCAGGTTAATAACTCCAGGAAGGCCTCAGAGTCAAATCAGTAGAGCTACGTCATCCTTAATGACACTATTTATTCCTTCCAAATCCTGTTGACGTTCTAGTGAAAATAACCCTGACTATTTTTAAAAGAATAGAATCCCTGGTTAATGCTATTTTGCATCCACAACACTATTCCAGTATCCTTTACCGTGAAAGTGTCAGGTGCTTCAGTATTTGCAAGCACAGACAAAACAAATTAAAGATCAAAAGAAGAGATAAAAATCCCGGGACGAATCTGGAAATTTCAAAGAACAAAACAAAAACATTTTATTATCTTAGAGAAAAATTATCAAAAATCACAAAGAGCAAATGATTTATCAAAGTTCACCCCAATGAAGCTTTTATGCCCAGATGGGATTTATCATAATTCCAGAATTAAATATTTTTAACTTTTAGATTCATGGAGTTTACATGGCTTGACAATTTACAACTCAAGCCAGTGTCAAATTAAGTTGGAAGAATGAAAAGCGTAGTAAAATTCTTGAAGATTCGTATGTGATTTCATATTAATTTTCTTAAGAGGTACAAAAGTCTTAAATCTGAGTTGTGATAAAATTTGTCACTTTAAATGACTCATTGTTGCTATAAAAATGCTTGTAGGTAATTGCAGAACCGTGCGAGTCGAACCACAGACGTTCAAGCGAAGATGCAACTCATTGCTGCCCTAAAGGAAGGTTTAATTTCAAGTCACTGGCCCCTGTGGTATTGTTCCATATGAATAGTGATTTATCTTCTGAATAATAATAATAATAATAATAATAATAATAATAATAATAATAATAATAATAATAATAATAATAATGTGTTATACAATTTACTATATAATTGTGGATTTTTATTACATAATCATTTTCACGAGATCGTTAATTTTTTAGCAATAATAATAATAATAATAATAATAATAATAATAATAATAATAATAATAATAAAATCTTGCACATAGATATATAATAAAAAATGTTATTTCAAAAAATTAATATAATCTGTACGCAGTACGTTTTGAAAATCCCAGATCATTCATAAATAATTATGCATTAATATTCCTCTCGTAAATGCACGCAGAATAGAGCTAACGAATTTCCGTTAATTAGTGCAGTGAAAAAAAACCCGAGTATTGCGACTGAATTACCCACAATATTCTCTGCAGACGAGATCACGTGTTCAAAACGCTGACGTCATTTGTCGTAAGCTTTTAAAGATTTTCTTTATTATGTCTGTGATCTACTACATGAATTTTGCCTCTCTAAACAGATTTGGTAACCATATTCAATATCCAGTTATATTTATGTATCTGCGGAAGGATCCACAGTGATAATCTTGTTTAAAGAGGCGAAATGTATTTGTCTAAATGTTGACAGAACTTAAAGCTTTCGTCCATCTTTCTGTGGACTTGATCAAGTTCGCAGAATGATGGACGAAAGCTTTACGCTCTGTCAATATTTCTACAAATACATTTCGTCTTTCTAATCAAGATTATTACTATGGATCCTTTGTAGGTAACTGAGAAGCGAGATACGGTGATTTTATATTTAATTTTTATGTACATTCATAGGCGGTGACTACAGTGATGATAAACAGTGAACTGATTGCTTGCTTGGCTGAGAAAATATAGATCTAAATAAACAGTAAGTTACTGTAAAATCATTCCTGTATGCTGTTAATAATACTTCTGACAGCTTTCAACACTGTCATCGTCATATCTACCTCTAACGTACAGAAATGTCAAATCCTTAAATCTGTAGTAATCAAATAGCTGATATCAAAAGGCTTGACAATTCTGATATTCCTTATAAAATGAGACTATTTCGATACAAAGGCTTTTCATCTCCTATACAGCGAACTACGGTTATTTTCAACTAATGAGTAACAGAAGCGGAACTAGAAGTCTCACAATAAAACGATGAATTCTATTCAAAGTAAATCAAAAAGAGTTTTATGTCAGATATTCAAAGTTAACGATGATATCAAAACCCTTTGATGTCAAGTAATGGACTGACGAATAAACGTTGATTTTGAGAGAGAGAGAGAGAGAGAGAGAGAGAGAGAGAGAGAGAGAGAGAGAGAGAGTTCTTGGCCGTGAAGGGAGCTATCGTGAGGAAGAGTTCTCTTCTTTGATTTCAAAGGAACAACGGGAGGGTCACCTTTCAACCGAGAACAGAATCCCTGGATTTTGAAGCACAACAGAAGCACACTTCTTAGGTCTTCAAGGACGGCGATGAGGGCGCAAGGGCTTTCCTCGAAGGATCTACGCGGATCATTACATAATCCGAGGGTTAGAAGCATCCCTCGGCAGAAGAGGGCAAATTTTGAAGTGGTCACATGATCAGGACTGGACTCTTAACTGTTCCAGCGGAAGCAACAGCTACCTATTTCTTAGCTGGCCCGATTTTCCGACCTCAGAAGGAAATGTTTTCCCTATAAGGAAGGAACGAGACAGTATTTGGCAGCAGCCGTTCTCCACATACATTCTCCGGGCGCTCGTACAAAGGACGCTTTGTGGAGGTCGTTGATTTATGAAGAGAGACAATAACAGCTGCTCAGCACTGCAGAATTTGCATCACGAATATTAATCATGATGGAGCCATTCATTCGTGGAGAGAGAGAGAGAGAGAGAGAGAGAGAGAAAGGGCTGGGACAACGTCATTTGCGGTTGAAGATTTGCTTACACCAAAGCCACGGATTCCTGATGTGAAGGACACAGTATAATTAAAGCATAATTGCTCTTAGTCAGAGTTCGAGGCTGATCATGACACATCACCGTCTGCAGGAAACTGCTCGAGTTTGTTTGTTGCAAGTTTCAAGCTTGCAATTCCAGGAGGCCTGGTTCTTAGTCTCCTGATTACGTTTGAGTTTCCCTTAATGGGAAATTGTCTAAAGGAAGATGTTTTGACTTGTGAATAATAATAATAATAATAATAATAATAATAATAATAATAATAATAATAATAATAATAAATATTTCCTATCTATTTTTATATTCATTTTGCTTGTATGTGTTAAATAGGCTTTACTTTTGTTAACATTTTCATGGAGAACAGGCTTCTGTTAGAATTATAGTTTGATAATAAACTCCATTCATTTTATTCTCTTTATCTCACAAAAAAATGATTTTTAAGTTTTTACTTGAATTATTTTCAGAATCTCTGTCGAATAATGTTTTCATATATGATCTCAGAATATGATAGGTTTTCCACATCACAAAGAAATTACTTTTTTATAAACGCATTTCATTTATAAGTTGGTGCTATATCTAAAAGAAAAAACTATCATTTAACAATATCTTTTTTTTTATTTCTCCTGAATATTAAACGATGGAAACCTTAAAGAAATGACTTGTATTTCAACACTCACACAGCCACTCACGCGGGGGAGCCCAAATGTTATAGTACATACCCTGTGGCCTGAGGGTTCATTAAGATTCCTCCCCTTGCGTAACCCAGGGAGCATTTCCTCTCATAATGAGCGCATGACTCCCAGGAACTTCTTTTTACAATTCTTTTTATCTTTTGATCTCCGAACAATGCAGGACTCGCGAGTCGAACTACAAAGAGCAACGTACAGGACCTTAACCTCGTCAAAGTTATTTCCTAAATTTTGCCTCAAAGGGACGGATGTGTATTCATGGTCTTTCTTTATACGTTGTTTTGGTGCCGAGTCTTTTCTCTCGTCATTTAAATACTTTGTGTTCTTTTCATAATTAGGGAATTACATCATTAGAAAAATTATCTTGGATTTTAATCTTTTTTAATGTTCAAGGGGTTACTTCGTTTCTGATCTAACTCTGACCTGCAAGTTAGTTTATGTAATATGGTGCTTTAAACGTCATTTCATTTTTATTCTTAAATCTCTCTCTCTCTCTCTCTCTCTCTCTCTCTCTCTCTCTCTCTCTCTCTCTCCCTCTCTTTATATATATATATATATATATATATATATATATATATATATATATATATATATATATATATATATATATATATATATATATATATATGTGTGTGTGTGTGTGTGTGTGTGTGTGTACTGAGAGAGAGAGAGAGATGTTTAAGAATATATATATACATACATATATATATATATATATATATATATATATATATATATATATATATATATATATATATATATATATAGTATAAACAACAATTCTAGATCGCTACAACCTCATAAAATCTAGAAAGCCATAAACTTGGCTATATACAAAACGTCACTGAAGTATTCAACTTTCAGAACCGGGATTACTTACTTTAAAAAAAAGTCAGATTACAGAATATCATTTTAGAATTTCAAGTAAAACTTTGTAATATAAATATGGTTTTACATTTGAGTGAATTTGTATAAACTTCGTCTCGAAATATTCCAGACGCGAGACTTGTGATGATTCTAGCACTGCATTGAAAGAGTCGTTTCAGAGAGGAATGTCAAAGACATTAACTTAAACTATTTTATTTCCTCTTTAATATGTAGATCATACCGTACTTGAAGCTTGCCGATTGAAA
>NC_089769.1:600948-668448 GCF_040412425.1 Macrobrachium rosenbergii | reverse complement strand
ATAATATTATCATAAGATTTAAATAATTTAGCGTTCTGGCCACCATCTTGAAATAATAGTTCGGTGCCTCACAGATTATCAAAATACCTCACGGCCAGATATTATGTGGCAGAGCAATTATCGACCAGAGTTCTCTCTCTCTCTCTCTCTCTCTCTCTCTCTCTCTCTCTCTCTCTCTCTCTCTCTCTCTCAAACCCCAGGAAATAAATCTTTGAAAGCGGCAATTGCGTGAGCAAATGGTATAATTCCCACAGTAATTATGGTCGATTATCAAGTTACCTTAAGAATTAGAACAAAACTTAAATTATCTTTTGAAGTTATATAGAACCCATTTGTAAAATATTAAGTATATAAATAATCTTGATCTACCGTTCAATCATCTTCTTATCTTCGATTTAAAATGATCTTGCTGCTTATATACTCTCCACGTTTATTTCTCTTCTTCAACTTTTCGGAGGAAGGAAATTCGAAACAGAAACCTGAATCTAACACAAAGAAATCGGGAAATTCTCCAAAAGTTTGTCGAACGAACCTGATGCTTCTTCCTCCCACTTCGAGACGGGATTATGAATGTGAAGAGACCTGCAAGAACTCGAAGTTTTATGATGCTGGCTCGCTTCGAGATTGTTTGTTCGTTCGTCTGACTCAGCAGGGAATCCATCCGGGTCCGGTGAGAGTTTAGGCTTTGTTTTCTCTCTCTCTCTCTCTCTCTCTCTCTCTCTCTCTGTCTTTGAAAGGATTGTCGTATGTGGCTTTTGTTTTGCGTTGGACGAAAACTTTACAGAAATGACGGTTATAATAGCGATTAGCGATTTGGGAAGTGTTATATTTCAATCATTCGATTTCTTGTGTGAGAAAAATGAGATAGGTGAACACACAAACGTGCATATATATATATATATATATATATATATATATATATATATATATATATATATATATATATATATAAATTTCTGATTCACATCAAGATCGAACCCAAGTCTTTCAATTGAAAGACAAGACCGCTGCCAACCAAGCCACACATTTCGTAGAAGAAGTTGGAACATAAGTGCCATATATATATAATTTATATATATGTATGTGTGTATGTGATTATTATACAGACAGGTAATTTTGTTTTTCTCAGGAAAAGCGAAAAGATAAATTTTCATCGAATACCGGTAACTCAGTAAACCCCAATTAGAAACCCAAAGCTACATCATTGCATTTCAAAACTCAGTCAAGTGACGCAAAAATTTTCCCTTAATAAAAGTAAAACCTCCCATTGTCCAGTGGTATACTAAAAAAAAAAAAAATCCAAATTAGACAGTTTCGAAAACGAGTGTCTAATGACACTTCCTCCGAATATTTTTTGGATCTCAGCGGGCGGACGGAAGTCCCTCATTAGAGTGAGAATGTTGTCCTCATCGAGGAACGCACGAGAATCCCCAGCAGGGATTCTAGGTTATTTACGATTCGAGATTCTCAAACCACCGTTCTCTTTTTTTTTTTTGCTTAGTCAAATTTGCTAGTATCTAATTTATCTAAAATGTTATAATATTTAAGCTGGAATTTTTATAATCAGTCATATCAGATATTCATACACAAAAGTATACTTCAAGTACTATGGATTAATCTGTATACGCATGAATGCAAGTAACTGGTTTTTATATATATATATATATATATATATATATATATATATATATATATATATATATATATATATATATATATATATATATATATACATATATATATATATATATGTGAATATATATATGTATATATATATGTATATGTATATATATATATAGTGAGTGTCTGTCTATCTGTCTGTCTGTATGTATACATGCATGCATACTTATGACTGATCACTTTACTCAATGTCCTTATTACAGGGTCCAGAACCTTAAAGTATAAAAATCACCATTATACTAATTTTTTTTTTCTTTTTTTTTTTTTTTTGAAAGGCTGAGCCCCATATACAAACATTTGAGCAGCAATCACTGGACAGCAAACGACCAAACTTCCTGCATGCCCTATGAATCTCGCAAGCACTATTACGCTCTTCAGGCTTTTGGGACCTGTTTCAGTCAATTCTTCTTCCCAGTTCACCAATATTATCTTAACCAAACCTCAAAGCTCACTGCTTCATCAACTCATCTATATTCATATTTTAAATGACCAAGTCAGCACAAATTACCTCACGTCAAGATGGCAAATGACCCATCTCAGTAATTCCATTATTATTATTAATCTTTCAGATTGGCCATAAAAACTTCCCTTCCTTTGATAATTATTACCTTACGAGCTTGATGGCGCGCGCTACGCTGCGCTGGAACCCGGCTCTGCCCGTCATGTCTCCCCTACGCTCCGGATCCCCTACCTACCCCGCCCCCACCCGGGGCGGACAAACAAGAAAGATCCACCTGGATTATATTATTATAGATTAATCCCCTATTTAAATCCAGCTCTTTTAGCACAAAGGCTTCTTTTACTTCTGTAATCCGCTTATTAATAATTTCACTGCATAACTCACGGGGCATGACGGTGCTACATTAATCTGTGTATGACCTTTTATCAACGAGACTCCTTAGGTTGTGTAAGTACACAGGTTCATATTTCTGTTATGATTTTATTGTTGTATTGACTGGAAGCACCTCGTCCTTTCACTTGGTAGCCCTGGGTTCGATCCCGAAGTGAGGTAGAAAATTATTTTTTTTTTTTTTTTTTTACACCGGATAGTCCGCTAATTTCCTAGTTAGAATATTGAAATCCATCCAATTTATCCTTAAGAAATATAAATCATGTATCGTTTTGCGCAAATAGGTAAGTAGATAGAGAAATATATTAATAAAAAATAGATAAGTAAAGAAATGAATAGAGAAATAAATAAACACATGAAATAATTCATTAGCTGATGAATAAACGAATAAAATATACCCTGGCGAAAAATATCAGAAAACCTGCATTACAAACTTCACGCAGATTTTATGTTTAGCAGAACCCGAAATAATTTTGTTCCTTGTCATTGCTGATGAGATGGAATTGGAGGCGGAGGAAGTAAGTCTTGGCTCTCCTAGTCGTCGTGGGAAAAGCCTGGCACAGACTGACAGCAGACTTTGATGCCTCTTTTGCATATGCAATAGGTTGGGGAATCTGCAACTTCGGGGCGACACGCGTTTGTCGGTGATGCGGAAAACAGGGCGGAAATATTCTTGTATGATTTTCGACGAGTTGACGCTAGGTTATGCTGTGAAGTTACAGGTGTCTCTAAATGCAATTCTGGTTAAACAGATGTGTGTAGAAATGGCTCTCTCATTGGTGAAATTAAAGGCACATCAAGTGTAACGTTTTACAAATAAGACAGAAACCTTAAATACGTCAAAGAAAAATTAATGAAAATCTTCATGATGTAAACATTTACTTTTAAATATGAAGAACTGGGGACATTTTGTAACAATATCCCACGAATTCTTGATCATTGTCTTCTGATTCATTATAGATTAATATTTCAAGGGTACATTTTATATATCATTGATATATCTTCAAGAGAAATAATGCGATATTACTCAAGAGAGAAGCCATTAAGATGGTTCTTTTCCTATAAAGATTTTCAGAGTAGATGCATCACTCAAATGTATACAAGGAAGTATAGGAAGGTGATTTGAAAGCCGATGAGCTGAAAGAGACACATTTCTGGCTCTTTGAAGACTCGTGTCGATTTTCATTGCATAGTTTCTAAAATATATTTCAAGTGAATTTTACACTAATCACTCCATTTTAGTTTTCTGTAAAAGAAAACTAATGTGCCAGCTTTGTCTGTCCGTCCGCGCTTAATTCTGTCCTAACTTTTTCTCTCCGCCCTCAGATCTTAAAAACTACTGAGGCTAGAAGCCTGCAAATTGGTATGTTGATCATCCACTCTCCAATCATCGGACATATCAAATTGCAGCCCTCTAGCCTTAGTAGGTTTTATTTTATTTACGGTTACAATTAGCCATAATCGTGCTTCTGTATAGGATAGGCCACCACCGGGCCTTGGTTAAAGTTTCATGGGCCGCGGCTCAAGCAGCAGTATACCGAGATCACCGAAAGATAGATTTATTTTCGGTGACCTTGAGGGCAAAACAACTCTCTCTCTCTCTCTCTCTCTCTCTCTCTCTCTCTCTCTCTCTCTCTCTCTCTCTCTCTCTTTTCCTTCCCTGTGTCCATGTAACACACCTGCGTCGGCACAGGCCGCCTTTAATGAGATTTTGTGTCGATGTCATAAATCACTGAGTGTTTTCTTTTGGTAATTTTCCCCCCCTTACCGTACAAATCATGGCATTCTCTGTTCTTTTTTTTTTATTTGTTTATTGTTTTTCTTTCGAGCTTGCTTTTTATTGTCTTAAGTCTTTCCTACTTTTCCGTTCTTCAAGGTTAGTTTAGTCTCGAGCTAATGGGTTGGCATAGATGGAAAAAAAATAATGAAAGAACTACAGATTAGGAAACAAAGTCTATTTGGCTTTCTGGAGACTGAATGGTAGAACTTTCTTCGCTTTTAAATGTTCTTTGGTTAAATAGTTTGTCGTTTTCTTAGACAAAACATATTTACTTCGTTAACGATGAGCATTTAGCATGCCGTGTGATTATCTCATTGGGAAATGTTTCGAAGTTGGATGTTTTCAAGTTAAAATAATCGATAAAACAGAGTCGACGAGTAATTCAGTGTGTAAAGAAAGTATAAAACACATGCATGCATACACACATACATGTATATGTTATATATATATATATATATATATATATATATATATATATATATATATATATATAAAAGACAGAATGATAGATAGTGTTATTAAGTACAATTGTACTATGGACTGCTTGTGGAATATGAATTGATGCTTTCATCACTATTATCAATAGCACCAATAACAGAGCAGCCTTTGACAATTTAATAAACACAAGCTAAATCATTCTTATTTGACCTTTTTCTTCAAACATAAGAAGTTACTTCCCATAACCTCCTCACTGTTTGTTCATGCGTAGGAATATTTTGTGGTTTATTCCACCTTTGAGAATTTTAATGGTAAATTTCATTTTCAGTGAGAATTGATCTGAAGGCGTAAAGAAATGTTTTATTATCTATCTCTCACTTACATCCCTCGTTCCTTACCTTTTTGTCTTCTAATTCCTATTTTCCTCCAGCTACAAAGGAACGATCATTCCTTTCATGGAATCCCTTCCGTTCCAGTGGCCTGATTAATTTTCTCAAGGGCGTCGCCAGCGAGAAACTCCAGGCTTTAAGACCTTCCAGGAAATTCATCAAAAGTCTGTCAGGATGAAAAGAAAAAAAAAATAGTGATGGCTTTAAGAGAACTGCTTTTCACAAGGTCGAGGCTTCGTTCGTTTAACGTTAAAAGCTGATATTTTTCCCTTGAGGTACAACAGTTCTTCACAGCTATGGAATTTTTTAATAATAATTAAATGTGGTTATGGAATCTCTGGCATACTTAAATCTCGCCCCTAGATCTAATGTTTTAGGCGAAATTAGCTAAATACTCGAAAGAGCAAAATCTATATTTACGTAGTGTTTCCAAGAGTGATTATGATTAATTTGCCCTGAGTCGTTGTTCATTCATGTCTCCCTTATATTATTAACGTATATTAAATGAAATATCTACGACGAAAATAAGTAGAATCTAGTCCTGTCTTGATTCTTTTCGTCCGGGATAAATATTTTCTTCAGTTTCTCAAACTTATATTTTTCCATTTGCATCGTTTCGTTACCGAGTGGACATGACGCTGATGAAGGCTTCATTTAAGTAGACAGTCCTTTAAAAAAGTCATTAAACTCAGGCGTTCCTCTGTTGTCTTTTTGCCAAGAAACTTTTCGGAGGAATTACCGCACGTCTCTCTCCTGCCACTTCTCATTCGACTGTGAAATCTCAGCTTTATCAGATATCACAGTTGAAGAAGAAGAAGAAGAAGAAGAAGAAGAAGAAGAAGAAGAAGAAGACGCCGCGCAAAGCCAGTCAAGCTTCCGCCACTTGACAGTTCTGCGGAAAAGTTATTCAGGATTCTCTTTTCTGAACCTTCGAGCAATGAAGATCGTTTCGTTTAATATTCAACGCACCGGGATGCTTTAAGTTCTCTGAGAAGAAAGCTATTGTGCCGGCTTTGTCTGTCCGTCCGCACTTTTTCTGTCGGCCCTCAGATCTTAAAAACTACTGAGGCTAGAGGGCTGCAAATTGGTATGTTGATCATCCACCCTCCAATCATCAAACATACCAAATTGCAGCCCTCTAGCCTCATATTTTTTTTATATTAATTAAGGTTAAAGTTAACCATAATGGTGCCTCTGGCAACGATATAGACCAGGCCACCACCTGGCCGTGGTTAAAGTTTCATGGGACGCGGCTTATGCAGCATTATACCGAGACCAACGAAGATAGCTCTCTTTTCGGTGGCCTTGATTATTCGCTGTACAGAAAACTCGATTGCCGAAGAAACGTCAGCGTATATTTTACTTGTTTTTTTTTTTTTTTTTTCTTCTTCTTCTCTGGCCTGCCTCTGATTTTAATACGAGGAAGTGATCAGCGCAGTATTTGCTGCGCTAGTTTCTGAACTCTCTCTCTCTCTCTCTCTCTCTCTGCTCTGCTCTTACGGCAAAAGTTGAATAAGGGATTTCTGCGTAATTCCCTTTTGAGAAGTTAGTCGTAACTCAATTAGCAAAGTTGTTTAAACTTTGCCCAGAACCATATTTTATACACCAATACATTACGTAGTGGCATTGCGTCTTTCCTGACATAACAAGTAGTCACCATCTTTCATCTTTTTTTTTTTTATCTTATATTGATTTGGGCCTTTGATATATCAGTCAGCTGTGGTTTACAGTCTATCCTTTTAGTAGGTGGGCTGCCAGTCAGTAAGTTATCACTCCTTGTCACATAGTACTGAAATCTACTGTGGATTCCATGCAGTCTTCATTGCGAGTTACTGTTTAAACCGAAAAATTCCATTATTTTATTTTTGGAGAGGCAGGCGGGTAGTAATTCACCTTCTTACCGTCTTAAGATGTTATATCCCTCAAAAGAAAGCGTTCGGAAAAGACAAAATGTTTTAACTTTCAAAAATGGAATCTGACTTTTATCTTGAATCTGTCGAACCACTTTAATTTTCACTTTTCGAATTCTTGACTTTTCCAAATCTGTACCGAATGATAAATGAGATTTCTGTCTTCGTTATAATCATATTCCTGGACTTTCGAAATATCAGGAGAGCTAAATAACTCGATTTTTATCTCATCTGGGATAATGACTGGCTCTCCAAACAGGATACATTCTCGATGTCTTGTGTTTGTTTTGTGGTCAGGTCGGCAGCGTGATCTCGTTCCGATACTCTTGAGGCGAGTTCGAATCCAGCTGGCGGCATCAGAGTTACTCCATATTCTTTCAGTTGGATCCAAGGCTTTGTAGTGACAAGCGTATCAAAAACGTGTGAAGAATTCGAGGGGTTGAGAGGGCATTATGGTTTATGAAATGACATATATATATGGTAAAAGTAACCTATAGATCCTATGTATATATTCAAGTTGTTCCTTGTTCATTAAGTTCTGAATTCTCTCGTTTTTCTTCGTTCAGTAGGGAATGGAACTGTCTGTTTAAATGACAGGGGATTACGCCAGTAAGGCTATCTTAGCATAGACATAAATCAGTATAAATAAAAGAGGAATTTGAATATAAAATATATACAAATTTTGCTAGAAGTGTTCTTTCATTATCAATATTGTTTGGGTAATTCGGTTCCATGATAATACGAAGCTATTCACTACAGGCAAGGAAACTCTAGACGCTTCAAAACCACTTGAAATTTTTCCATTGTATTCAGGAATAAAAAGAATTCCAGAATTATAGACCTGACTTTACTAAGTGCAATGTAAGCACAAATGAAGATATTTCAGAATGGGGAAGAAATTCTGTTTTCACAGAAGGAAAATTAGTAACTATATCTTGTATAAAAACAGAAACCAATTATTTGACAGAAGGTATCTGCAGTTTTACTCTCAATCGGGAAATATTTCCTCTTGTTAAAGGAACATAGAAAACACACCAATTGGAGAGACCAATTGGCGTCAGAAATTTAGGCTTCGGCTGCTCCCAGATGATAGGAAAGTTAAGTCACGCGGAAAAAAGGAAACAAAAATATTTCTGAACGTAGTTTGGGACTCTTTCTTTTTTGGAATGGACAAACGATGGAAGGACAGAAAAAGTAATCCTTTGCAGAGAGATATATTTGCCATGGGAGCCCACAGACAATGCCTTAAAGAGCGTTCTCCATTTGGTGTTTTAAATGGAGCTAGATTCTTTTTCTATAGCGTTTCTTTACGTTTATCTCCTATGAATAGAATTCTCTCTCTCTCTCTCTCTCTCTCTCTCTCTCTCTCTCTCTCTCTCTCTCTCTCTCTCTTCCACGTTTCTTTTACTCTTTTATCCTATTTTATCAGATTTTTTGAGATCAAATTGAACAGGTATTCAAATAAAATGTCTGCATTCACGCATATTTGAAAGATCTAGAGAATTCATAACTTGACAATTTTATTCTGAAATTTATATAAAAAAGTAAAATTGTATTCAATATTGGGTCTTTACACTCAAGCACCTCTTCTGCAACAAGGAAGCGTCTCCTCTCATTCCTGTGGCGCTGATTAGCACCTTGAGAATCTACCATTTTCACTTTTTTTTACTCTCTAACTTAATTTTCTTCTCTTACCCGTATTGAATCATTTGTCTTTGGGATTTCGCTCGGAAATATTGAACGAATATTGTGTAATATTCGTCGTGAATTTTGTTCCATTCTGGAGATTTGTTTTTTATAGTATTTTGATTCTGCCGAAGGATTTCTCTTCACCAAACATTGGCTACTTATTGTCCAGTGTTTATGTAGAAGAGAAACGAATTATAGGGCAAATTTTTAAGACTCAACATAGAGTGAATTCGAATGATGCATCCAACCTTTATAACAGAACACTTTTGAAAGAGGGTCTGCTTCCATTTAGCTTTGCGAAACAAAGGCAAAACTTAGTTTTGTGAGATGAAATGCAACTGATATATTCGTTCACACGGCAGATCTGGAGACAGGAATATAACTGAGTTCCAGACGAAAGAAACGTATACTTTATAACTCCTGATAAATTGGGTAGAACCAGCCCTCGGGGAATTCATTTCTTCTTGCTCTTACCGATTCACCAAAACTTCATCTTTTGCGGGGAATAAAAAATAAGCTGTTGTAAGAAATGTCAAAAATGAGTGGGGAGAGTCGTGTTACAGCTGTCGTCTTAAACTTTTCAGTTCAACATCTTGCCAGCGGTTGAATTCTCAAAAGGTGGAGGTGTATCCTTTATGAAACCTTAAGAAACGAGTCTCTGAGGACATGACAGACCAAGTTCTGTCGTTTGTTTTTCATTGTTTCCGAGGAACAAATTCCTTATAAATTATGAAGACTTTTTCTTATTATTTCATCTTGACGATGACTCGATTAAAATTGCTTTTAAAGCTTACAGAAGGAGTCATGTCGATTGGTGAGGAGCTTAGATCATTTCAGACTTGTGGACAGCTGGAAAGCTCCAGGCGTGCTAGAGAACGTAATGACATCACACGAAGAAAGTTAAGTTTTGAGAATAGCCATTTAAGCAGGCTAAGCCTGATTTAAACCAAATTAAAATGCCCGGAATCCTTTTATTTCAAACTGAACTGTTTTTACTGACATCATTCGTAAGAGTTCAGAAAGTCAAATCCGATGTAACTTGGCTGAATTTCAAGAGACTGCCTAAATAGATGGCAATTTGGAAATGAGGAAAAATGAGGAAAAAACTTTGATAAATTTTCTGTATTTTTTTTTTTTTTAAATATAATTTCAGCTGATGATAAAGAATAATTAAAAAGGCTTCGAGTAAAATACCTAAAGTGTCCGTAGAAAAGCAAAATAATTAATTTATTGCTTTCCTTTAAGTCGATCCATTGATGATTTTGGCACCGAAATAGACCTGACTTCTCCTTTGACAAGATTTATCGTATGACTTGCATAAACATAAACGAAAGAATGGAAGTACTGAAATTAAATATGGAGTAATACTAACTTTACTTGTCTTTAGGAATATATATACCAAAAATTTAAAGCACTGATTTCACACGATATATTTTATTGTCCAGCAATATATATATATATATATATATATATATATATATATATATATATATATATATATATATATATATATATATATATATATATATATATATATGTGTGTGTATATATACACACACACACACACACACACGAGCAAATAGACAGAACGCACCTTCGTTCAATTTCTTAAAACAAAACATCTCCAGCCATAATAAATGAAAACCTTCGCTTGAATAACTTGATCCTCTTGTGCCTGCGTGGCTGTGAAAGCAATTTCCTCTGCAATATTCTCCTCAGAACTGAAGTCCATCAAAAAGGCATCAAGTCCAGTAGAGGAGGAACGGAATCGAGTCTTCGGGTCAGGATATAGCTATGTCATTTAATATCAGAAGACAGCTCTCCGCGCTAGATTTCCCCTTAGTGCGATGAATCTGCTACGCTTATGAAATGGTTGGCAACGCTGTTTCGTTTTCAATAAGATCTCATATCCCTTGGATACCCTGCTGGAAGAATTTCTAATATTGGCTGTTTCTGTTTTCTAAAATGTGAGTGAAGAAATATCATTGTTATGTTGGGTGCCTTATTTTTTTTTCATTTGAGTAGTTCTGAAATCTTCGTTTTATGTAAGTATCCCCTTCTGGTTGCCGATGAATTCATTGTTTTGTCGAATAATCGTGAACAGATAAGCCCATGTATATATATATATATATATATATATATATATATATATATATATATATATATATATATATATATATATATATATTAGTGTGTCTGCATTTTACTGAGTGCATGATTTATAAAAAAGATGCATCAGTGACACCTTTCACCTCTCCCAAAGCACCATACGTCAGCAGCCTCTTTCAGCTGTCCTAAAACACTCTCTGTCGAATGAAGTAACAACGTTTTTCAAAGGGAAACAGATCCAAGCAGCTGTCAGTACGCCGAACACATGATAAGCCTTCCATTTGTACACTGAAGAAATACTTTCTAGATGATACTGTCACGAAATATATTTCGTAGGGTTCAGCTCCTCCAATTTTTCAGTTTGATTCCCGTTTCCCAGGAGCGTCTATTATACTTCCTACGAAGGATCCCTTGCAGGAGAATTCACCCTCGCCATCTCTGGTGTTTATTTCCAGTCTCGAGTAATGATTTTCTCCGCTGTTTTTCGTCAAAGCCTGAGAATAATAAGTCTCTTTTTGACCATTATGTTTACTGATTTTTCCTTGATGCTCAAAGATTGTTATTTCAGATTTTCTTGATTCTTGTTGTATTCATTCATAACGAGCCTCGTTTGAAGTGAATGAATTAACACTTCAGTTCATTACTGCTTCTCTCTGAGTTGAGCTCAAATTGCGTATGTATTTACGTTCATAAAAGTCATCTTAATTATTTAGGAGCCTCTAACGACATAACCGTTTTAACATTAGGGTTACATTATTTCCATCGTTTTAATGCAACATAATATTGAACTCAGACTTATTTATTTACTGAATATACATTTTCCCATATACTGTAGGTAGCCAGCCACTCAGTCTTGCCTGTGCAAATCCTACTTGGGTAATAAGTTTGTTAAATTTAACAGAAATGTTCCTATTGGCTCAGATATGGAAATTCCCTGAAAGTCAGCCAGATCCTATAATGGACTATTTAATGACTTTACTACGTTGTGATATTACTTCTGGTCTTCAATCATTCATATATCAAGATTCTGATACAAGGATGCAGAGGTTAAACATGCAATTACTGACCTCCAGTTGTTAGGACACTGAATATACCTAAACATTTTACATGTGATATGAATAGCAAATCATTTTGTTTCATTGGTGATTTCTCAGCTAATCTAAACGAGAATGTAATTCACATAATTATTCTGTGCTAGGATATTTATCAGATTTGTCAAATGCTGTTCCCTTAGCGTATTTGTTTATCTGACCTGCTCCTCTCTCTCTCTCTCTCTCTCTCTCTCTCTCTCTCTCTCTCTCTCTCTCTCTCTCTCTCTCTCTCTCTTTGTATATATATATATATATATATATATATATATATATATATATATATATATATATATATATATTATATATATAATATACAGTATATATGTGTGTACGTGTGTATATAAACATACAATTACTAACATTACCTATTATTATCATCATTACAGCTATTAATGTTCTAAAAGTTATTATAGAATTCATTTCATTGAGATGTCAATAGGAGAAATTCTTCTCTATTAATTAAACGATCTATAAAACAGAGGAAATATTTTTGTTATCATTTGAATTAAAGGAAATACCCATTCATAAAACTACGTCTAAAAATACTTCCAACTGATGGCTATCTCTTCGATAAAAGCTGAGGAATTGCTCACTGATCATTAGCGCCCAAATACTTTTTCATTTTGCCTTTTTTTGTGCGGGCGGGGCAGGGGAAGGGGGGCGGGGGCACGACAAGAATCTCCAACAAAATGTCTATGAATTTTCCGTTCTTTTTCACAACTTTTCACAAGATTTAAAGTCTCACCGTCACAGGGTATTTGAGCCAAAGGTTGTGCGTTTCTCGTATATTTTTTTACTATTAATGTGTTTACTGATATTTAGAGACAAGTATACAATAACTCCATTCTACTCACGATTAAGCACGGCTATAATTCGATTCCGCAAACGGTCGTTCGCTTGCAAGGAAGCTCGGGAATTCGAACCCCCCAATTTATCACTCGTAAGAAGATTACCGGAAACGAATGGCCCCATTCGTTAGAGGAAGTAGGAAATGATTCCTTTTGTTAGCAGAAATGCTACAAATATCTCGCAGGGAAAAGAATGGGTCTGTAGTAGGAGATATTTTTGATATTGTCCTCTTTTTTCTCCAGGCGTTTCTGAAACTTTGGTAAAGGCTGCGTAAGCTTTCGTTTTGTGTCTTATTTTACGACGAATGTTTAAGGACCTGTCCAGTGAGAAGTACATTGCGTTCTCAACGAAATTGCAATGTGGGCAAATACGTTTGATAACCTTAATGGAGCTATTGTTTTTTTCTTGCTAAACACTTGAGTATTTTGCTTTGATTTTTTATCAAAAGAATTTAGAGAAATAATTCTACAAATAAGAGCCCACAAATATTACTGATATAAGAATAAGTGACCCACATTCTTAGAGTGGGAGAAGAATAGGATATTAAGCATTAACTTAAGAAAAAACCCAGGAGATTACGTATAGTTTTACATTACAACAAATGCTCCAAGCGATATGGAACAAGTCTATTAGTACCAGTGGATAAAAAAAGAAAAATTATTTCCAAATATTGAGACTCTTGGGGTGAATCTGACCAATGCGTAGTAATGTGATTCACACCATCGAGATTTTCCGATAATCATTTTCCTAAGAGTGACTATTTTATAGTTATTTTCAAAAGGTCACCCAAAGCACCCGGTTATTGACTATATTCTTAACGTCAGCTATCATGTCGATATCAGAATCAGCCTTCCAGTAGTTATTAAATTAATAAATTAACTTAATTTTGTAAGAGAAGTTACATCAGATATATTTTCAAAGACACTGTTGAAGCAGATAGGGATATAATATTCCTTACGCAAATACTCACATGTTCATACACACACACACACACACATATATATACATATATATATATATATATATATATATATATATATATATATATATATATATATATATATATATATATATATATATATATATATATATATATATATATATGCATATAGGCAACTACAGTGCCTGAAATAAATAAAATATACCTTCTAAGTATCAAGATCAAATATAAGGATACTTTCCACAAAAGCTTTCCACTGCAGTTCAAAGCTGAAAGTGTGACGTACAGACTGGGAACTATTTCTTTCTTCAAAAGCAAAGCCATATTGACAGACCTATATAGAAGCTGGGTCCATTACTTGAGCTGGGTAGGAAATCTTCTCTGTCAATATCATTGTTGCAAACCCCTCGAGGATAGAAGACGCACGTTTCCAAGTTTCATACCCTGATTTCAAGTCTCTCTCTCTCTCTCTCTCTCTCTCTCTCTCTCTCTCTCTCTCTCTCTCTCTCTCTCTCTCTCTCCATCAAATTTAGAAATTGATGATGGGTTTTTTATTTTTTATTTAGATTAAAAAAGTCTTATTAGGAAATAAAAACTGTTTCAAAACTGTACGTTGCTAATTATCCGAATTCTGCTCGGATAGAAAAATGGTGCCCCAGTAATGAATTTCATAATTTTTTTTTTTTGATGTTGGTTAATGAGTCCCATAATCTTTTACTTCCTGTTCTCAGAAAATGCTCGGAATTCCAGCTCTTAGGTTTGTGATGCTAACAAAAAAAAAACACACATTTTAGTTTTTTGTTTTTACAAACAAAGTTGATTCAGTATAGGTAATCTCTTTAGTGATATATTTTCTATTTTTATCATTAATTTTTTTTACAAGTTACAGTCTTTCGTTATGACTATATCGGCATTCATTTTAGAGAGAGAGAGAGAGAGAGAGAGAGAGAGAGAGAGAGAGAGAGAGCTTGAAAAAGTGCCATCATAAATCTTCATTCTGCACACTACTTCTTGTTCAGCCTTCATTGTCATTCACTGAAGAACAGTTAAACTTTGCTCGTAA
The DNA here is from genome assembly GCF_040412425.1 of Macrobrachium rosenbergii. Lineage (NCBI taxonomy): Eukaryota > Metazoa > Arthropoda > Malacostraca > Decapoda > Palaemonidae > Macrobrachium > Macrobrachium rosenbergii. Next base: position 653,660 of record NC_089769.1, on the reverse strand, counting down.
AATAAGACCACTCCTGTTTTCCATTTGAACTTCTGGAAAGAAATGAACGCCATTTTTTACGTGAAATGGGAAATTCGTCGTAGCATTCCAGTTATTATTATTATTATTATTATTATTATTATTATTATTATTATTATTATTATTATTATTATTATTATTATAATAAGACCTCTCAGTATTCCTTATAATTATTTTCTCTTGTACGTTAGCAATGGACAATAATGAAATTATTATTATTATTATTTATTATTATTATTATTATTATTATTATTATTATTATTATTATTATTATTATTATTATTATTATTATTATTATAAGACCTCTCAGCCTTCCTTATAATTATTTTCTCTTCTACGTTAGCAATGGACAATAATTAACCAATAATCCACTATATATGGTGTTCACTGAACTGAGGGATTACATAAGGTATCTCACAGTAAATCAGTTCATTGAACAGGTTTCCGTCCTTCACGAATCAAGAATCAGTGAAGAAGACTCGGCCCAGAGACCTAATTGTTGCCCAGTAGATCTATGTTTACACTCATTGGAAAGGTGTGAAAAGTAAAAGTCAATGGCTATTGGAGTGCTATGACCAGTGAGTTAGTTAGAAAAAAATTATATTCCACATAATAAGAATTCCTGATTATCTGAATGACTGAGATAGATTCCAAGCACTACATTTGATGCAAAATTAACAATCTTTATGAATTTCGCAGATAACTAGTAAAAAAGGAATCTAAATTGTATAAAATATAAAAAATGAAAACGATTTCAACTCGTTAGTTTTATTTCAGGAAGCGAGAACGTACGAGATTCACATATAACTCGTAAAGAGATTACATGAATTGCTGTAATATATTTGAACTTAGATATATAGTGGTAAGGGGGCGGTCGATCCCTTAAGTCTCTTCTTAAGAGGAGAGATACTTTAAGCCGATCAGATTTAATCTTTTTACAGTGTATTCTGGTCCATGCTGAATAATCCGTTTACACGCTTCGCTGACTAATTATTATTACCTGAAGAGAACCTCATAATGAGATGTTACAATGAAGGGGCGGAAAGCACACATACATACATGTATACATATACATACATACGCACACACGCACACTCATACACACACACGCACACACATACACACATATATATATATATAATATATACATGTATATATACAGTATATACATATATATGTGTATGTATATATATGTATGTATGTATGTATGTATGTATGTATGTATGTATGTATGTATGTATGTATGTGTGTGTGTGTTCTATACGCTCTTCCATGGGCGTCAGACCCCTGAGTTATTTCTTTCAGCTGTTCAAATTTGGGTGGCTCATTCTGAAACCCCTTAGGTACATTTGCGGAAATCTCCTGGAATATAACTAATTTTCAGTTAAAAAATTTTTTTTTCACATCTCAAAAGCTAAATCATAATAAAAGTATCCTCTTACAAAGAGGAACAGGAGAGTGAAGGCCAATGTATACCGTATGGCTATTTGTTTTCGAAAAAGTGAGAGAGTCCAATTTCTATCCCGAAAAACTGCGTTGCAAAATATCGTCCCATGCAGAAAGTTTCGAGTTCACATTGTGTAATGGAAAAAGAAATTGAAGAACTCTCCTCAAAAGTTATGGATAAACAAACGATTGCCTTTGCAATCCGAGAGTTATTGCCAATCTCCGAAAAAGATGGAATTCAATGAGAGTGGCAGCAGACAAATATATATATGTCGGACAGTGACAGGGACCCTGTTGCGAAAGGGTTTCAGAGCATTCCTTGGAGAATACTCAAATAATGTGATAAACCATCAACGATCAGTGGGAGCTACGATAAATTACTCTAGGACTGACGAGGGAATAAAGTTGGTGGTATTTTGATGTCATACCAAACCGCCCCTTAGCCACCATTCTGCAAGGTATTTAATAATTTGGTACTGAAGGTTTTTTGCTCTTATTTTCCTATTTTATAAATATATGAAACGTGGTAGAAATACTGATTCATTACCGAAGAAATCAAATTTTAGACCGATTGAAACTGGAACTTGAAATGAACGTCCCGCTCTCGGCTATAATTCCATCCCCTTGAAAAGGAAGGTTTTATACATATGGGACGAGGTAATAAAATTACCATTGATTTGCCTCTACTAAAGAATTCATTAGCTTCGTTGCGGAACATTGTCAACGAATGGAAATATTTAGTCTCGGGCATTTAGTTATTTTTTTCTTTCTCTATATCTTCAGCTGAAACAGTTTGTGGTCAGAGTCAATATACTTTTTTTTTTATCTTTTAATAGAAAAATACATTAGTGCAGTTTTACATTTATTTCATATTATTTACATAATTTTACAATGATAATTTTTCTCCTTACTAGGACCACTTACTTTTGTAAACAAAACATTACATTTTTTTCTTTTTTATTAACCACTTTTGTTACATATTATCCATATTCTTAAGTTTATGTACAATATGTTTACATACATCAATGGTTAATAAATAAATAAAAAAAATTCCATATTCTTAAATTTATGAACAATATGTTGACATACATCAATGCTTAATAAATAAAAAAAAATGTCAACCCTGGTAATATCATAATCCCTAAATTCTGAGTGAGTTACATTTCATAATTTAACGATATAACCCAACAGGCCTGCCAGAGAGAGAGAGAGAGAGAGAGAGAGAGAGAGAGAGAGAGAGAGAGAGAGAAGTTACAGGAAGAAGTGAAAAATAAATAAATATCAGGGAACAGGAAATAGGACCATTCAAGTTTTCCAGTTGGTATTAAAAAACACATTTTCACGACTTTGCTTTAATTCGCCCAAAGCTCCGTGACATTTGTCACTTGTAAAAGGGTCGACTCGTAAGTTTTGGCATTTATTACAGGGTGCAGAGATTCTCGTTTGATTTATACTATCATTTATGCCTCAAACGGAAGCAATAAGAAGGGAGAAGTGGCGTTTCGAATCACCAATTCTAAACTATCATGGAAGCTTACTAATATAGATAATGGCTTAGAATAACAAACATCTCTTTATTGTCCAATTGTTTTGGTAAAGAAGGTAATTGGAAAACATTATTCATTAACAGACGGATGCTGAAATTCTGATATTAGATTCTATATAGGTTTCGGATAGGAATAAAGTCATCAGTTCATTGGAAGGCTGAAAACAGTTCTGTTTTTTTTCAATAATATTCGTATTCTAGGAGTAAAATCATGTCTGTTACTTGTGTGTGTATATGCAATAGTAATTTCTCTATGTAAGTTAAATGAAATATCCAGTCTTTCTTACCTGTAGATAAGCTGAAACTAACTCTCTCTCTCTCTCTCTCTCTCTCTCTCTCTCTCTCTCTCTCTCTCTCTCTCTCTCATTGACCTGAATAGCTCCACACGTCCCATTTTCTCGAGATCTAAAACTACCCATTCGAATTAAAGCCTTTTCTAACGACGTTCCAAAACTCTCGTCGAATTCTCGTCTGGCAGAACCGTTGCTAACGAGGCTGTGCTTTTGTGTCGAGTGTCGGAATAAAACTGGCGACGTTCGTTAAGAAATAAAACTGTCGCAACAGCCTCTTTGCCTGATGTGATGGTCGTTCATTGTTGCTGTTTTTGGAGGCCGGGGCGAATGGAATCAGGATTTTCTCTCGCTGCTATTTAAAGGGGATTTGGGATTGTTAACAGATGAGAAGAAAGCATCTGAAATCTTTTGTTATTAATTCTGTTACCAAATTAATCGTTTTACAGTTTTGAAGGAATGGAGAATATTTTGTCAAAGTTCCTTTTTTTAACGTCTAAGTCAAATAATATGAAGTTACTTCACTCAAGAAAAATAGAGATATAAATTTACATTTGCAATCGATAAAGTTAATACAGAATTCTTCGAGATGTACGATAAATATGTAAAACACATTATAACCTAACTGTCGTTATATTTTCTAATATATCATTAACAAGATAAATATACATTTGTCACGATAAAAGTCATACAGAGATCTTTCAGAATTACGAACAAGTGTACAATTTATTGTATCCGAAAAATTGCTATTTATTGCAATGAATCACAAAAAAATAATCTATTTTGCCTATAAACCTAAATTAACCTCTGCGTTGCATTTATTTACAACTAATCCGGAACGAAATACCGGTTCCTCATCAATAAATATCTAAGTCGCTCCCTAGAAGAGCATCAGTTCCGGGAGAAAGTTTCATCAACTTCCGTCAATAAATATTAGATGAGACTTCTTCATCTCGGAGTCTGGAGTAGAAGCAAATGAATTAAATATTTTTCACTTAGAAATACATTAATACATTTTGCGTTGCAGAAATTAAGCGAGGAATACGAGGTATACAAACGTGAACGACAGAAAAGTCAATGGGAAAATTCTCTGAAGGGTAGTTTTCAATTTCTAATGAAGGTTTTAAGTTAAACTGAGGTTAATGTTTCCTTTTGGGAATGATTCAAATCCATTAGCGTCCTAGGATAATTTCATTACAGACGTATTATGGATACTGTGTATATATAAATATATATACAGTATATATATATATATATATATATATATATATATATATATATATATATATATATAGAAGATAGTGTTGCAACCTCATCCCTAATATATTACTGACAACTAGAAAGTGTTACCCTTGTGTGGAGTCTCCCTCACAAGAGCGTAAAAATGCCCTCTCTAACAATTATGAAAATAGTTTACAATCTTACATCTTTAAGGCTAAATTTTGATCCAAGTTATCTACCAAACTCTAGCATTCTCAGAGACTGCCCAAAACCTCGAGCTATCTCCTCGCACAACTTTATGTCGGACACAAATCATTGCTTTAGAAGGAAGGCGTTTCAGCCCAGTTCGAGCCAGTGAATTTCTCACCACTATGAGACGCGACTGTAATTTCACTAAGTGGATGCCGCCATTAGCGAATATATTGCGTGGTCATCGACTTCAGGGATAAAGGCTTGCTTCCAAAGTTAGATTCTACTGTTAAACGACGGATAGGATTGAAAGGGCTTCTTGGCGGTGGTGGTAAAACCGAGAAAAAATATTCGACAGTATTTAGAATATTAATATTCATACGACCAGTCTTCAGTATGATGTATAGTGCGACCTGTCTGGTCATATATATATATATATATATATATATATATATATATATATATATATATATATATATATATATATACATATATATATATATATGTGTGTGTGTGTGTGTATGTATATATGTATATATATATACAGTATATATATATATATATATATATATATATATATATATATATATATATATATATATATATTTTTTTTTTTTTTTTTTTTTTTTTAAGTCTTTTACAAAAAGTTAAAAGACGTTTATATTTGTAATTTTATAGTATAAAGATTCTCTCGATTTTGTAAACACTCCTAGATGTTTTCCCCTCTCTCAATAACATGAAATAAATATATATTACTTTTTAAAAGGAAATATTCAGTACTTTCTCGGTTGTTACGAATTATTATTTTCATTATTATGTTATTTCATATTTTCAAGTAAACACGACCCATTGAAAGGGGGACTAATATATAAAGTAAAAGGACCTCATATTGGAAATGTACTGTAAATTTGGGTCAAGTGTGGTTATTTAGTATTCATTACCTCCAGCCAATACTCGATAAGAGCTAAATAATTAATAGATGTCTCCTGAGGCTATTGATGCCTATATAAAGTTAATAGGGGCCTCAGAGCCTTCGAAGCTGATGAGGGAGCTTAGCCATTCTATGCCCGAGGCTTATGTTTATCCATTTTTTAACTTTTAAATGAAATGAATGTGCGCTTCAGGGTCTAGGATATAGATTATTGATAGCCCTGTGTGTTTCAGTGAGAGAGAGAGAGAGAGAGAGAGAGAGAGAGAGAGAGAGAGAGAGAGAGAGAGGGAGAGAGAGTTTTCATACATACGAAAATGTTTAGCAGCATAATCTTTTACTATGTATAAATATTATAGGGTATTAATGCTTGATTTCAGAGAGAGAGAGAGAGAGAGAGAGAGAGAGAGAGAGAGTGAGAGAGAGAGAGAGGGAAGGAGAGAACTGTTCCTATGATTTAGAAATACAATCGAACATAAATATAGTTACAGGAATGATAGAACGAAAGAGGTATGGTCGATTTATAATCATGTTAAACTTCTTATTTCTGTATTTTTAGTGATCCCTTTAAAACAAAGGTTAATGCCCAAAAGGACGTTCTTTAAAGAAACAAGTCTTGCTTACCATTTTCTGTCTCTCTTTCATCCAGATGAACGCAGCTTAATAAGAACCCCCTCTAGTGAAGCCTTTTTGAAAAACCGTGATACAATACAGAACACAAAAGACTAACAACTTTTGAAGGAAGGAGTTTGTTAAAAAAAATATATATATCTACCACGGAAGACGATTATAGAATTACTCCCAATCTCCCATTACTCCGCGGAGTTGTTACAAATTCTGATAGGTAGAAGGGGAAGGTAAACTATTCATCATCTTCTATACTTTTTCTCCCTTCTACCTATTTTGAGTTTGTTCCATCGACGTCACAGTTCAGAGAGATACAGGGAATGTGACTGATCTGATTCCTAAATGTATATCGTCGAAGCTGTTTTATTATTGATTGCATTCTTCCGGTCCATCACTGTTTAATCATTAAAGAGCTTATGCTTCTGAAAAGATAAATAATTGTATGTTTAGTGTTAACATTTCCTATGTGTTTATTTGTCTTGATATGTTAACAGAAATGAATCTTTAGTTGCCCGGTTTAATATTATATAGTTTTGTCAACTTGTCTTGGGCAATAATGGATGACCAGTTAGCGTTGGTGTGGCGGTATTATGGAGAAGACGATATCAGTAACTAGTAATGTAAATTTAACGAATCAGTTACAATTAATTTTACATAAAGGGTGTTTATATATCACCTTTCACTGTTACCTGTCTCTCTCTGAAGCTGATTCCCTTTTGGAGCCAATTTGGGTTGATAATGTCACGAAAATAGAAGTCTCGCTCTTTTTGCATAACAAAACTGTCCACAAATATTAGGGAAAGGAAAAACATTGGCTGAACAGGAACCTCCAACCAACTTGGCAGTGGCGAATGACCCAATCTTTCCAGGGAAACAGAACTCTGGGAAAGAATTAAGTTATTTAACGTATAGAGAACTCTTAATTGGAGGCTCGTTATCCCCGAGACTTCCACCACTGAGCAGCGTAATACATTTTCAGGAACAAACAAAACTATTTCGCGGGAATACTATGCCTATTTGAATAATAAATAAAAATTTATGGCTGGTGAAAGTTACGAGCAATCGCTAAATATGCTAAATTGTCCTTATAATCATTCTGAAAGGAGAAGAAATGTGTTGTAAATTCTGACCGGTTTCGGCTTTATTGCTAAGCCATCTTCAGGGGACTGATACGAAGTGGTAGAAATTCAACATATATACATGCTAGCAAAGTGCATACGAACTTACAGACGGTTGGAAAGCAGGTATTTGTACCTGACAGGTGGTTGAAGGCTGAGTCCTACTCTCATTAGTCATTTGTAAAATTACGTATGATAAGCAATGAACTTAAGTTACATCAAAATATTGTAAAGTGGATTAAAGAAGCCATTTTTTATTTGATTACTTTTTCAACAGCTGAAAAACTGCTTTCCTAAATAGCAAAGAAGCGTTGAGGAATTTTGGCACTCCTGGCCAGGTCAGTTTGGAATTTTCGGGGAGGGGAAAGTGGCCCTCGGTACCTTAATAAGAACTGGCACCATAGGTCACGTTAGGGCAGGTTAGGTTACGATAAACTTTTGTTGACATGGGGATTTTTATCTTGCTCGGCGTAAATACCTTTTCTGCAGTCGAAAAAATTGATTAATTTCTTTCATTTTAAGAAACACTAATTACGAGAAGAAAAATGACAATTTTGGACATCTGGTCAATTTATGAAAAATAATGGAAAACATTTGAAACTACTAAATAAAATCCACTCATATTTTAACCATAGATTTTCCACAACTGTGATCTAGTTTACTGTGAATTCTCAGTTGTCAGTTGTGTGTGCATAAAATGTTCCCTTATTTTTTCATGAATATGTTTCATATTCTGTTCCTGAATGAAGCTCAGTCTGAATTATCTATTTTTTTAGAAAGTTATGGAATTTGTTAAACGAAAGTGCCCGGAAGTTACACTTTGCTATCTGTATTCTGCGTTCCTCATTAAGCAAAAGAAGTCCGCCAACCCTTTTAACTTGCGAGAATGGCTTTGACACAAAATTTTTTTTGTTCTTCTCTTTGCCTTTCAATTACTCTCCTGCTCCTGTGTCCTTTCATCATTTTTACTTTCGCCTTAACTAGGATCCTCATCCTAAAACCTTCTTTCCTTCCTTCTGCTTCTCTCTCTCGCTCTCTCTCTCTCTCTCTCTCTCTCTCTCTCTCTCTCTCTCTCTCTCTCTTGTTGTGATAATATATAGCTTGATGTTCCTTTGTTAATCACATTGAATATTTTTTAAGGCAAAATAAGCCTCTCTCTCTCTCTCTCTCTCTCTCTTGTAGTACCAGCTAAGGTTCCTGTGTTAATCGAATTGAATACTCTTTAAGGCAAAAGAAGTCTCTCTCTCTTTCTCTCTCTCTCTCTCTCTCTCTCTCTCTCTCTCTCTCTCTCTCTCTCTCTCTCTCTCAAATATTAATAGCTTATAGTCTTACATTGTAACAATTTACTCTGTTAATGATTTTCGCATATAAAGTTAATATTCTCTCTCTCTCTCTCTCTCTCTCTCTCTCTCTCTCTCTCTCTCTCTCTCTCTCTCTCTCTCTCTCTTTCAAAAAATCAAGTGTTACATAGAAAGAGATTATGATGCTAATGTTTTTACGATGGTTTATAGTAAAAGGGAACTCTCTCTCTCTCTCTCTCTCTCTCTCTCTCTCTCTCTCTCTCTCTCTCTCTCTCTCTCTCTCTCTGGTACCAATAGCTAGAGGGGGTTCAATATAGCAGAAAGAATTTTAGATCATGTTGATGGAAGGCATTACACGGGATAAAAGCTTCCAGGATACAGAGGAAAGCTTATATTACAGGAGAAGGCTTCAGGACGGAAGGTGAGCTGTTAAGAATAAGACGCTTTTATAAAAATCGGCTCCTGGCAAGAGTGTAGAGGTCGTTCAGTTTACTTTCCTTATTCGTTTAAGACTGAGTTGAGACTGAGAGGAAACACTGTGGCTTATAGAGTCGTTACCGGCAGACATCTGATAATATTTATATACATATTTTTAGATCGGTTGCCTGGATGCGTAAATGTTTAAACGGTTGATCATTTATGAAAGGTAGGGGAACAAACTCACGCACAGACACACGCACACACATGTATACAGTATATATGTATGTATGTATATGTATATATATATATATATATATATATATATATATATATATATATATATATTCAACAGACTATAAACCCAAGAGTGCTCTTAAGAGAAATCAGCCTGCAGAGAGAGAGAGAGAGAGAGAGAGAGAGAGAGAGAGAGAGAGAGAGAGAGAGACAAGTCATAGGAAAAAGTGATCAGCAAATATGAGGGAATAGAACATAACCGATACACCTGAAATTCAGGAGACGTAAGCAAATACTGTAGACAGCAGGAATGAATTTGCTCCCCGCTTCAACATTTGGAGATCAGAAGAAGATTCCACAACTGCAGCAGGCGAACTATTCCACGTTTTAGTTTTAGCCAGATTAAAACTCCCGGCAAACAGGGTGGCATTAATCCTGATGCTGGAAAACGACTCGGTGTTTGCAGCGACGGGAACGTGTCGCGTTCTAGCATCAAGTTTAATACTACTCAAACCTTTTGCAGTATGGAAGTTGGAGTCAGACCTTCACGAGAGTCCTGCACAGCTCTCCACTCCAAGTCCTTCACTCCTCTTGTCCCGCACGTAGGAAATGTATTCATTCCTGCGCTGCGAGGAAACACACTCACACATATATGTTTCATATATCCTGTGAATAAGCGAAGGGTCTCTACACTTTCGAACAACCGAGAGCTTTGGGGGTGATTGAATTACAAGTCCCTTTCCCAAGTATCTGCGCAACTCAATTTCCAGCATTGCTGTCAAGAATGGACCTCTGTGTCTGTGACGACACTGCTGCCAGACATGGTTCTTCAATATTCATTCTGCTTTTCTCTTTGTAACAAGAAAATATTCTGTGTATGAATAAATGACTGTATTACATCTCCCTGAATTCAAAATCGAAAAATCTTCAACTCGATCTTATATTAGACAAGCAGTAACTCAAATAATATGCATTAATCTTCAGTGAATGACAGTGAGCAACTGATTCGTCTCAATAGAAAGATATTGCATAAGCTGTCCATCTACCCAAATACCATGTAATTGTGCTTCTAAAGCAAACGGATTTTTCCTTTGAGTCTTGCAAGCAATAACTCAATCTGAAATAATCTCCAGTGAATGACCGTGTACAACTAATTCCTTTCAACAGAAAGATATTGAATGTGCAGTCTAACTGCTCCCAATATCATTTAATATTATACTAAAGTAAAGAGAAGTTTCCTTTGAATCTGGAGACAATATTGCAAGGGAGGGACCCTCTTGTTAATATAATCTTATACCTTCATATTGACTGCTCTATACAGTCTATGATATTTAGTTCTTTATCCAGCGGTATTCATACCCACCTGTTTGATGAGTTAGAAGATTATTACAACAGTTGTTAATATTGTTGTTTATTAGTATTTACTCCCTGCATATTTGTATATAGAAATGTTCATATGAGAAAATTGTCCCGAAGCGTTCTGTTGCCTGAGTGTTCATTGAACAAAATCAAGCTAAAAGATTATTACAACTGTTATTATTATTATTATTATTATTATTATTATTATTATTATTATTATTATTATTATTATTATTATTATTATTATTATTATTATTTACTCGTTGCATATATTTTCGTAGAAATATTCTTATGAAAAACCTGAAATGTTCTGCTTCTTATAAGTTGTTCTTGGTCAAATGTTTCCTCTTCAGTGAAAGACTGAACGAGTCAAACTTTCCACCAATAGGAGACAATGATTCTAACCTCTTTTTTTCCCCCCTCTCGGTTTCCCTGCAGTACAGTAATTGGACAGCTTCCGTAATCTGTTACCTTACCGTGAGTTTCAGAGAGAGAGAGAGAGAGAGAGAGAGAGTGAGAGAGAGAGAGAGAGAGAGAGAGAGAGAGAGTCTTTCATTATTAATGCCTCTAAACATGGCAGCGTTTTATAATACTTAGAGAGGGAGGGAGAGAGAAAGATAATTTTTTATAATTATTGTTTTTTAATCTCTTGCTGTTTTATAATAACTTGAGAGAGAGAGAGAGAGAGAGAGAGAAATACTTGCTATCACTATTGTTTTAAATAATCGTAGTGTTTTATAACAATTTGAGAGAGAGAGAGAGAGAGAGAGAGAGAGAGAGAGAGAGAGAGAGAGAGAGAGAGAAATACTTGTTTATTATTATTGTTTTAAACAATCATAGTGTATTATAACAAACTGAGAGAGAGAGAGAGAGAAATACTTGTTTGTTATTATTGTTTTAAATAATCGTAGTGTATTATAACAAATAACAATTTGAGAGAGAGAGAGAGAGAGAGAGAGAGAGAGAGAGAGAGAGAGAGAGAGAGAGAGAGAGAGAGAGAGAAATACTTGTTTATTATTATTGGTTTCAATAACCATAGTGTATTATAACAATTTGAGAGAGAGAGAAAGAGAGAGAGAGAGAGAGAGAGAGAGAGAGAGAGAGGAGATGAGGGAGATGAATCTGCATTCACTGCCTCTTGCAACTTGACTTGATCCGGCACTTTTGCGCAAGCTATTTGTAAGAGGCTGCTCCTAAATTAACCTCACTCCTTTATTGCTTATGTTTTCTGGCAGCTCATTTTGCGAATCCGATTACAGAGGATTTCTGGTGGATGCCCTTAGGATCCCCGACCTCAAACGAACAGGGAGCTCTTAAACTTTTTTGCCTTGCGCCCCCCCCCAACCCCCTCCGCATTATGTATAGACCCCACGCCCCCCTACCCCTGAAAGTTTTGCCAACTGTAATCTATAAACAATATGTTGTCTATTTGTACGCTATTGCACTTATCATAACAATAAAAGACAATTCATAAACAAGATTTGAAATTAAAATTTACTTATGTTTTGAATTTTTGGCTTGTTTTGAGATAATTAGAAAATATATGGAAGCAGTGATAACTTTTTTGGCAATTTTGTAATGAACATCACCAATTTAAAAAAATAATAGGCACCATCTGGCAACTCTGCTTGCGCCCACCTTGGAAGCTTCTGGCGCCCCCCCAATAGGGGGGCGCGCCCCCCAGTTTAAGAATCACTGGGTTAAACAGATAAAGAAAATATGAAATTATGAAAAGACAGGGTTTATAAAAGTTTCATGATCGCACCAACCACTAAAATGGTGAAGAAATCTATAATGGTGTGGGTGCAAATATATATTAGTAATATATACAAAACGAGAGCTTTCGACAATCGGTTCTCCTTATCAGTCTAGACTGTGAAAGAGAATCGAGTAGGTTCTCGAAAGCTCTCGTTTTGTATATATTTCTAATATATATTTACACTGACATCATTGCCCATTTCTTCTTCAAAGACAGGATTATAAGAGAGACTATAGCAGCCAAATAATATGATTTCGTATATCATGAAAAATGTATTCACATCTATGAATTCATAATTGTAAGCCCACGTTTGATTTAATATGAAAATCATATATTGATTACACCTAAAAATCTATAAAAAAAAAATTTAAATAATCAGAAAGAAATAAGAATTATATACTTTTATGAGGTGGAAAATACCTTAGCTCACGTTTGTCTATAGCATATCTAATATTTATCTTCATGTACGGTTTTAAATTACTAATAAACGCAATCTTGAACAACTACATAATAAAAAATATTATTGACGATTTCTCTATCAACGAAGGATCGTGTGTAAGAGGCTAAATAACGCTAAATAAAATAGGAACCCTACTGTATACATTAAAATAATTCAGTTAACTGACACAGACACCGCTTTCTCCCTCCAGTAAATATATTATTCAGCTCTCCGCCGTGTACCACCAGGCGGGGAATCTGTTGAGAGATCATTAAATTAAGGCAGCTGATGTTAATTACTACAACAGAGCCTCTTGTAGTTTCAGAGCGCTAACGTATTTCAATTTATTTTTCAGGACGCTAGTGGCGTTGGTCAATATCAGAATACCGCTCTTGTAAGAACTGAAGAATGGACAATAGTTGTTTGCATTTTAGTTTAAATAGTCTAGTTGTATAACACGGAAGAATATCACTTTTTTTTTCCAGGCATAACTTTCTGATTTCGGAAATTGAAGGATATAGACATGGCTTTTAAAGTAGGAATTTAAAAGGAGACAGTGGCCGTTAATAGAATTGTAAAACCAGCTGCTTATTCAAGGGCGAACTGCCTGTCAATCTTGGAAGGAGACGTTCACAGCGAAGTCTGGTCCTTACAAAGATGTCCCATTAGAGTCAAATCTACATAGATTGAGCCACCCATCTCTCTCTCTCTCTCTCTCTCTCTCTCTCTCTCTCTCTCTCTCTCTCTCTCTCTCTCTCTCTCTCTCTGTATCAACGCCTACCCTTCCAGTGCCTTTTCAAGCTTATCTCAACAACACTTCCGAATGCTTACCTACTTTCATGACGCTGAACTCTGCACTATTTTCACGACTGCACATACATTAGGCCTATTTTCTCAATTTGGCACCCCTCTATCCAAAAGCCCATTATATACCCATGTCTTAGGCTAAATTATACGCCTTATAGACTACTCTTTAATCTGAATATTTTTATTGCCTTTTAACATAAGACTCTTAATTACTCTCCAGACAATCCTCATTATGCCTTATATTAACAATCTCCATATTACAAATTTACTGCCTCTACTTTTAGGTGACTGTGGGATCTTCTAAAGCCCTTTCTCTTTGCCTTTAGACTTCTCATGCAGTTTTATTTTAATAAACAATTGATCCAGATGTCAAATTACTGCTCCAAAACGACTTACTCTTACCTTATCAATTTTGGTGTTATCTGTAATTCACTCTGAATCAGAATCTACCATATACCCTTCCTGTAGAATGCAATATAATGCTATATTATGTCATGTCATTATAACCCGTATCATTATTATCATTATTGTCATTGAGATTTACACAAGTTGGTCATTAATTTAATCATTCTTTTACAATTTACGTTTCTCAGCCTACGATCTATTTAGCAACTGATCTGAACCTACAAAAATTGCCCTGTGACCATATCCTCACGTTTCTGTTCATTTCAAACTCCCGCGGGAATTTCTTCCTCAGTTCTTTCAGCCCCGGTCAAGTTTCCGTCCTCCTCCTCCTTATTCGCTGTTTCCTCTCTTCTCTGGTGAAATTCACTCGTCTGAAATGACGTCAGTGCCAGACTTTCACCATTGACCTCTAAGGAGAGCGTGTCTATAACCTCGTCTTCACCTCGACGGGGTAATGGCAATATGTACCGGCGACCTTTCGTCTCCCCACAAAACCTTGTTCCTCGAGTTACGTCTGACAAGTAAGACAATATCATTGTTCTTTTTGTACTTCTTATAGTGAGCAGACTTATGCGTACATACACAGACACTATTGATATATTAATAAGCACTATATACGTATGTGTAGGTATACATGTATGTGTATATGTATATATATATATATATATATATATATATATATATATATATATATATATATATATATATATATATATATATATTTATGTATGCATGTATGTGTATATATATATATGCATATATATACGTATATATGTATACATATACGTGTGTGTATGTATGTGTGTATGTATGCATGCGCGTATGTATGTATGCATATATGTATAATTACTCCGTTACAAAAAAAATACATCAAGAACTTAATGTTACTACGACTTTAATCGACATTGGATAAACAAGCAAAAAAAAATAAAAATCCCAAAATGTAAATAAAACGAAATAAGAATAAGCGAAAAATAAAAAATCCCAAAGCATAAATAGAAATATATAAAAAAAAGAATATAAACGATTTAATGAGGCGCGGGCTCAGGAAACACCGCTTGGGGCATCCTAACCTCCCAGCAGGATTGCGTGGGCGGAATAAATAACCTTGGGGCGCCTCCGAAGAGGAAAGAGCATCCTATCAGAATCCTATCAGTACTAGGGGACCTAAATCTTCCCTTAGGGCCCTAAAGCTCCTTAGGGCTATAGGTCCCACGTTTCTGACAGCTATCGGGAGCGACAGGAATGTTATTGGTGGGTGCTGGTTAGATTACAAGTGTTCTTATCATAATGTATATTCATTTTTAGCTATTTTTCCGTTTTATAGTTTTATTTAGCTTTTTCCGTTCTTTATTTTTCACTGAGAGAGAGAGAGAGAGAGAGAGAGAGAGAGAGAGAGAGAGAGAGAACGCTATCAATGTTCTGTAGGCCTTTGTTATTTTATTCAGCGGTTATCATAACTCTTTTAATTCCAGCCTCTCCTCATCAGACCTCTTAACCAATTCATTCCACAAAGCCGAATCTCAATTTTCCATCCTCTCGACCTTTGAATTCTTCAGCTGCTTCTTCTGCATGAGAAGGATTTCATTCTTATGCCAAGGCAATAAAAATTAATTAGCATAGAATATTAAGCAACCAGAGTTATGAAAAATTCTATATCTCGTCTTTTCTCGTATCCATATTGCCTCCAGGATAAATCGGTTTCTTTTGCATATGCAAATATGGAATAGGTTTTAGAATTGTGTTCCTGTTCTCTTGGTTTAAGATTTGCCTGAAGCGCCGTTCCCTCTTTAGCAGAATCTTTTCCCCTTCCAGTTTTATTGATTAGTTTCTTTCCTTTGATATGATTAACAAAGAGGTTTTCAGGTTGTATTGATTAAACAATAATATTCTCTTAATTTTATGTTAGTTAATAAAAGGATGATTTTTCAATAAACAGTATTTTGTGGAACAAAGTAAACAGCTACATTATTTTCATTCCTTAATTTATTGTGTTGATCTCTGGTTTTTTTATCATGAAAGTTTTCCAGGTAAGTTTATTTTTCTACTGCGTGTCAAAGTTGGTTTTATTGACGAAGAGAAATGATTGGTTAAAAATGACACGTGACAGCTGGTCAACCAGTTCTTTCATAAACAATTCAGGCACACAGTTTTTATTGGATTATGTTCATACCTCCTACCCGCCCCCTCCCTCTTTCTCTCTCTCTCTCTCTCTCTCTCTCTCTCCCTCTCTCTCTCTCTTTCTTTATATATATATATATATATATATATATATATATATATATATATATATATGTGTGTGTGTGTGTGTGTGTGTATATATATATATATATATATATATATATATATATATATATGTGTGTGTGTGTTCCTATAACCTCCCTCAGCAACAAAGTATAATTCTGTTACCGATTCACCACTGAACTCTTTCTACCGTCAACTTAACTAAAACAAATATACGGCTTCCTCACGTGGCGTCACGCAATAAAATCAAACGAAAGACTTTTCAATATGCAGCGGCAATTCTTGGAACTCTTGTCTGTGCAATGCAGACGACAGCAGCGAAGAATAGCTGTTCCAGACGTTCTTCTTCCCCAACCGGCAACTCAGTCCAGTTTCAGGTCTTCGTCAGCTGCAAAGTTCACGGAAAATTCCAAGAATCAAAATCCCTTTGAGTCCTGTTATATGCTCCGAGAGCTTATTGCGGTGAATTACAGAAATCCAGGAATCGTAATTCTTTTTGTTATTTGCTCCAAAAGGTTGTCGAGGTGAATTATGTATATGTATATATATATATATATATATATATATATATATATATATATATATATATATATATATATATATATATTTGAATGCATGTATATATAAGACAGAATTATTATTATTATTATTATTATTATTATTATTATTATTATTATTATTATTATTATTATTATTATTATTATTCAAAAGACGAACCCTATTCACATTGAACAAGCCCACAGGGACCACTGACTTGAAATTCAAGCCTCTATGAAATGTTGTGTTCATTAGAAAGAAGTAACAGATTGTAATGGGAATTACAGATAGAAGAGATCACTTAATAATAAAGAAAAACTAAATTAACGAATTAATAAATAAAAAGAAAAAAAAAATATGAGTAAATTATCAAAATACAAGGAGAACTGTATTAGGGTAGCAATGCATTGCCTCTCCGCTTGAACAATGAAAGCCCCGACGTTCTTCCCTGAAACACAGAGATTTCTTCTTCTTCCCTGGATTCTGGTGACGCGGATCAATGACTGAAAGGGGCAGCTTCCGAGCGGTTTCGGGATGTAATGTGTTTGCTCAAGATCTAGAGGAGGCAGGTCGATGGCGCTTCTTGTTGCTAGGAATGTCTCAGAACAAATATTTCTCTTCTCTGTATCGTTAGTGAAGGAATTCAGTACCGATATGTAAGGATTTCTAAATGTGTGTGTGTGTAAGTGTGTATGTATGTATGTATGTATATGTAAATATACTTATTTATTTATTTTGTTTGTATAAAATCAAATATCATTATATTATCTTTTATGGAAAACCTTGTTGCAATTCATATTGATCGAGATAAATGTTTTGGTCGTATAAATGCGTGTGAGAGAGAGAGAGAGAGAGAGAGAGAGAGAGAGAGAGAGAGAGAGAGAGAGAGAGAGAGAGAGAGGCCTCGCATTGTTGTTAAACTACAGTAATCAGACACCATTACAGTGAAGACACCATCACTCTGCTGTTCCCAGTCAGGCAAGACATAGTAAGGCGGCTAATGACATCATTCTTTTCTCACTAGGGGACGCGCAAGGTAGCGATATACCAGAAGCCTTATTAATTAAACACGATAATCATCTTCATTAAGTAACGGAATGGAAAAACCATTATTTACGTGGGCAAAGACCTCAACATTCTGTTACCACAGCTAATTAATAAATACACTCAAATGTGTACTTATTTTTTCTGCCCCAATCACAGTACTTCCGTTAATGAATGAGGGAGTGAATCGTGAGATGATTAAAACGTCATTTTTCTGTTATCTCTTTTTAATCACAGTTTATTCTCCACTCTTCCGCGACTTGATATCTCGCTAATGAGTTGGATGACTGCGGGGCAAATGCGACCTTTCGCTTCAGTAGAAGACTTCTGTTGCAAGGGCGTATCCACGGAGCGAGTTATGCCCTTTGCTGAGTCGGATACGTGGGGCTGTTTTGGAAACACTGCTCGGGATAAGCATTACCCGTCACTCTGGAAAAAACAGGTGCCGTATAAACCCATATTCCGTGGTAGAATGCAGTTGATGCTAATTGCTTATTAAAAGGTATAAAAGTAAACAGGAAAAAAGAGCATTTTTAAGCCTTCGTGAACACACGCGCCCAAATTTGGTATCTTGCCAATGAAATTATTCCTCTGTATTTTGTTAACTATACGTATTTAATTCTATAGTAACATCATATATTTCTGACAGTCTTCGAACTCATATTTAATATATCGTCATGAACATAACTCCGTAACCATAATAACAGGCAGCGTAATTAAAAGAAATTATCAAGGCATGACATCTGAGAGTTACTAATTATTAAATCCGTCTCGATTTTCCATGAATAAGTTGACACGGGGATCTGGTTTCTGTAATTGCACACGTGTCGTGTTTGCTTTGTGAATGTCTACTAATGAGCTTCCTTGGTTAACTGTGCTTTTTAAAGCACTTACCAGAGTCTGATAAATATAATTTACTGTATGTCTAATGGCTAAATGAACATCTTTGATTTATTAGCTTTTAAGGGCTATGCATAAATTGTGCAATATTTTCCAGGGCTATACGTAAATTGTGCAATATTTTTCATACGCTTTGTTAATCCTGGTAGGTAGTGATGAGTGCTAGTGAGTGATTTTGTGATGAGTAAGAATTTGAAGGTTTGATGGGTGACGCTAATCATTTTGTTACAGAGCATGTTCCAAATATTTATGTATATATATATATATATATATATATATATATATATATATATATATATATATATATACATATATATATATATATATATATATATATATATATATATATATATATATATATATATATATATATACATATATATATATATATATATATATATATATATATATATATATATATATATATATTCATAGATGTTAATGCAGATGAATGTATTAATACATGAATAAATATACCAAGGATGATATATGTATTAATGCATACTGAAGACTGTTGCCATCAGGCAAATGTAACCGGTGTTATAATTTTATTACCGTCCAAAATTCACAATGAAAATCTTATAAATGGTATTTGGTAACTCTGCAACGGACCTAGCCTTGATAATACTTCTGACGACATAAAACATGTATTGAAGAATTAAAAACAAATTGATATTCTTGTCGATTGAGTGTTTCTCCCCGAGCACTCAACGTAAACATCACTACCTCACAGGATTTAGATGCTGAAAAAGTATCAGGCAGTTCTCACACACAAATATAAATGGAATAATCCTTCTATTGAATTCGTATCTCGGTTTTGAAAATATTGATGGAAATTTACAGAAATGCATCAGCACAATAAATCACTGATTTTCTGTACAGCACAGCTTTGAATGTATATTATTTTATATGAATGTCAAAGCCTGTTTACATTCACCACGAAAATATTTTTAATCCCGACGATGTAGAAATTTGATGGAAAATAATCTTTTATTGCTCGCTGAAACAGATAATCCATCGCTGTACCAGTTTATCGAGCTGGAACTGTACTTTGGTATCAGGTTTTGGAATTGGTTCCTGGCTATTTTGAATGCTTTATTTTTGAGACACATCATCAAATAATAGGTAAGCGACAGAATTGTGTAGAGGAGTGTGTACGACTATCGCTGGCTTTGATAGAAGTAACTGTAGTGTTTTCGAAGGACCAGATATGATTATTTATATTACAAACCCGAAGGTTATTGCTTCATGGAGAATTTGATCCTGTCAAATGTTCTCGCTAAAGCTGAATTCACTATCTACAGGAATAAAGAATAGCATTAACCCTTGACTGATCAAAGCAGACGAAATAATATTGTTAAAATATTCGTGAAAAGAGGAAAACGAACATTAGAGAGCTGTGTGAATTCAGTATTGTTAATTCTTCACATTTTAAATCATTAGAAGTTGGGAAAACAAAATATGACACATGAATTATGGATCATGATAACAGCTGGTTAATTTCTGTTGCAACTTATCTTTGATTTACCACAATTTTTCTATGGAATTGTTACTCAGGTATTGTATAAGAACTCATTCGGCAGGACCTTCCTGAAAGATTATTCCATAAAAGCACAAAATGTAAAAGAATAGAATAGGTCATTGCTTGTTGTGGAGAAGATTGCATCAAGTAATTATCATTTACAATTAGCATTACCTTTGCTATAGTCATGGTTATAAAATGCTTCAGTAAATTGAATGCAAAAGAGAAAAATAAACAATAATAAAAATTATAGATCTTCTACTGCATTCTGGGACAATTAAATGATTTGTATATATTTTTTTTTATCTAATTTACACTTGGGATCCGAAATTATACCTCAATATAAAGATTCCTTTTATACTAATTTTGGGTTACAAAGTATTTATAGGCTAGTTGTTAATATCATTCACTTACCTGCTTTCTTATGATGTGATAAAAAAAAAAAACTAACGAACTTGCCTGGCGTGTTTCCACAAAATAGAACTCCCATACCTAACAGGTAGAAATAAAGATCAACATATACCTTTGAACATACATCACCAATAAGAAAATAATAAGTAATATCAGTTGATACAATTTACATGAAATATGGGAAAAGAGGAATGAAGTCAGGAATATAAGGAGGAAAATGCAAGCCCAGGAATGTGAAGGTTAAAGTATCAGAAGGCTTTTGCAGAAGTCTCTTTCGGAAGCTGTGGTTGCATGGTCACTAACTACCTGCAAAGAGAGGTAAGATTTTCCATTCAGTTGAGCAATAAACGAGTTCAAGGAGGGACATCCCTTGATATTTTAATTTTTTTGCAGAAATGCCGAGAATCTTGTAATGAGAAAGACATATTTTAACGTTTCTCTTTTATTATTAGGACTAAATATTGCTTACTCACCTTAAATAAGCATAATTGCATCATATTGAAAGACCTACCATGCAGAGTACTTACGAAAAAAAGTTATTACCAAAATATAACAAGTAAAAAATGCGCCGAGGTTTCTTCGGCGCAATAGAGTTTTCTGTACAGCGTATAATCACCGCTACCGAAAATAGATCCTTCTTTCGGTGGTCTCGGTATAATGCTGTATGAGCCGCGGCCCATGAAACTTCAGCCACGATCCCTTGGTGGCCTGTCCTATAGAGTTGCCAGAAGCGCTATTATGGCTAACTTTAACCTTAAATAAAAAATAAAAACTGCTGAGGCTAGAGGGCTGCAATTTTGTATGTTTGATGATTGGAGGGTGGATGATCGATATACCAATTTGCAGCCCTCTAGCCTCAGTAGTTTTTAAGATCTGAGGGCGGACAGACTAAGCCACCTCAATAGTTTTCTTGTACAGGAAACTAAAAAGTGCCGAAGTACTTTCATGCATAAATAGAAACAATTAGAATTTACAATGAAATGCAGATTTGCAACACACGACTAATCTCCGTCTAATGCTTTACAATGACGCCCGGACGGCATTTTATGTAAAAGGGAAAATTCATCCGTCAGTCGGGATCGTACAACGTTGCTCATTGCAAAATATGATGCTGCAATGACAGAGCGAGGCCTTCGGTTGCATTTTGCATCGGCAATGTGGCCGTCGGAGGTGGAAGCGTTGGTGGGGGGCGTGGTTGAGAGGCTGGGGCGGTTGGGGATTGGAAGGTCGATCTTAACTATGCAGAGACCGAGACTGGAATTTGCGTAAATATAATAATATGGAGATTCCTACTGCAAGTGAGATTTTCTCAGTTTTAGGTATGAATGTATGCATGCGTGTATGTATGTATGTTATGTATATATATATATATATATATATATATATATATATATATATATATATATATATATATATATATATATATATATATATATATATAATAAGTCCTCACGTGAAAATGAAAGGAATTGGTACCAAGACTTTCAACTTTTATTCAAAGTCATCTTCAGGGTACTGAAGATGACTTTAAATAAAAGTTGAAAGTCTTGGTACCAATTCCTTTCATTTTCACGTGAGGACTTATTATATACTTCATCCACAGGACCATTGTGGAAATTACAAGATATATATATATATATATATATATATATATATATATATATATATATATATATATATATATATATACGTACATCTTCCCAATAAGCAACACATAAATATTTACCATTCACAAATATGACCCCAGCAACACCATTTAGATTCGACAGTCTTATATATTACTGTCGAGTTCTGGTTCTGTACTTAGAATGTAAGTTAATTACTGGCCGTCATGGCAGCTGATTGCTAAGTTTGATAGCTTTTTTATGTCAACAAATGGTAAGTTACAAATAAAACTTAATATCGAGCTCAGTTTAAATTGGTAGTCACTTACTTTTGTTTATGTAAAGAATAATATTTTGTAAGCATACATGTCTGGCCAGGATCTAACCTATATATATATATATATATATATATATATATATATATATATATATATATATATATATATATATATATATATATATATATATATAATCATAAGCGTGGGAGACTCGTCATATTCCTAAATAACACTGAAGAATTTTCTCAGCAAAATTCTCTCTTTTGCTAGTTTGATGTTTACGCATTTGCTCTGCGTTTGAACATTTTCTCTTTTTCAGATCTCTCTGTCTCCTTTGAAAGAACGTTATTTATGTGATCTCTCTCTCTCTCTCTCTCTCTCTCTCTCTCTCTCTCTCTCTCTCTCTCTCTCTCTCTCTCTCAAATCTAAAATCAAAGCAAAGGGGCTTCAAAGCAACGATTTTTCGGAGCGTGTTTACAAAAACTTGCTTCATTTTCCAGAAGTTTCCGTACTCTTAAATCGCTTCGTCTTTCAGAGAGTTTCCACTTTCGACGG
Source organism: Macrobrachium rosenbergii (assembly GCF_040412425.1). Taxonomy (NCBI): domain Eukaryota; kingdom Metazoa; phylum Arthropoda; class Malacostraca; order Decapoda; family Palaemonidae; genus Macrobrachium; species Macrobrachium rosenbergii. The sequence continues at coordinate 630,458 of NC_089769.1, read as the reverse complement.
GTTTATTCCACGAGGAGGTCTGCGCCTCCTACAGGAGGTTCTCGATAATTATCATAAAAACTCTTTGACAAACGCAGTAGAGTTTACTCACACATGTATACACTTACGGTTATAGGATTCGATATTATTCATTTGGGAGGAAAAGTGTCCATGTGAATTTATATATTTATTTTCCTTCGTTCTATATATATATATATATATATATATATATATATATATATATATATATATATATATATATATATATATATATATATATATATATATATATATATATATATATATATATATATATATATATATATATATGTGTGTGTGTGTGTGTGTGTGTATTGGCTTAAACAACCAGTTACCGAAAAATGATCATATCTTCTCTCTCCAGACACAAGTCTTATTTTTTTTTCTTTCAATAACGGGCTTTACGTGTTCGTCCCTGTCGAAGCAGGGCAAATATTTCTGCTTCGTAATAACCTTCGTCCCTTGATGCCTTGCTCGCAAAAGTTTCTTCAACTTCCGACTTTTCCATTATGAGGCCTCTCAAACTATTTTTAGGAGGGGAGAGAGAGAGAGAGAGAGAGAGAGAGAGAGAGAGAGAGGAAGGGTTCTGAGTGACGAGAGGACACGCATATAGTGAGTTTGCCGTCACTTACTACTCATGCAAAATAAAACGCAGTGAAGAATGAAAGCAAGAATTATCATAATATTCCATGTTTGCATTGGACATCTGAAGAAACAACTGTTAAAAAAAAAGTGGGTAAAACCCTCAAGTGATAAAATAAAAAAAGCGAGTGAGATTCGATCCCGTGAATTGACAGAGTCAATGATGATACCATAAAATGGACTTAAAACAAATGAAATCTCAAATGCGTTCTCTTAAGTGGAGGTTTTTATTATTTTTCTTAAAATTTCCATCCCTTTTCATGCATCCCAGCCCTTCCCCTTCCCCCAACTCCCCAAAACAAGTGGGTTTTTCGATCCCATATACTTTTCCAGGGGTACTTCTGTTTTCCAGTGGGTTTGGGAAAACATAATCCTCTTGCCACGACATAAGCTCATCTGATGTCAAATTTTGCTTTGATTTACCAAGATAACACAATGGCTTACTGAGTTAAGGTAGTGCTTACCTGTAAAATGCAACACTGAAGTTGCATTTACTATAGTGTTAGTATTTAATGACACGAATTGCTGAAAATGTACGTGTATAATACTTAACGCTAAGGAAAGGTTCTAAGGCGTTCATTGTTTTTATTAAGACCACGAACAGAGAGAGGGAAAATACTCAAATCAGCCACTCACAATTCGTTTTGGGAGCGTAACTCTATGACATTTTCTTGAAAGCAGATTTGATAATAATTATCATATAGAATTTGCACATAATTATCCTCTACTAAATTCATTATGGCGTTCTTTTCACAATTAATTAGATAATACAGCCCTCATTTATTAAAAATCTTCAAGTAACATAAATTGAGAACATTAAGCCATAGGGTCTACGAAAATTTTTTGGTCTCTATTAGTCTAATTGAAATCTGCTTATTTATCAATATTGATCACTTTCTAACACGATTACAGGCACAGCGGTATCACAACATTTTCACAGGAAAGAACGTAATTTTCCCCAAGCAAATAGGTAATACCAATCCCCTGCTCGGTCTAATTTCACTCACTTAATGCAATTCAGACTGACGTTGCCCAGAGGCACAGCGTTGTGTTTTGAGCCCTCTTGAATATGCATCGAACACAACCGAGTATTAAGGCGACCTTCTCGAGCGGTAAACATATACTAAGGAATATTACTGGAGGGAAGAAGAAGAAGAAGCATATTCCAGTTCCGTTAGAACGAGCAGTGTCGGTGTTATTGCAAGGATATATTGGAAAGAGACAATTTCGTCGGAACTTGACGGGCAAAGGGTGTTTGGGAGGTAGAAAGTGGTCTTGGTTTTTCCTTTTATGAAACAGCAAGAGAGGAGAGAGAGAGAGAGAGAGAGAGAGAGAGAGGGAATGCATTTCAGAAAATGATGTTCGGAAAATTGAAACATCCTCTCTCTCCCAGATAAGGAATAACAAAAATTTCCACAGAGAGAGAGAGAGAGAGAGAGAGAGAGAGAGAGATTGAGAGAATAAAGTTTCAGTGAAGAATCTATAACTATCAGAAAATGTATTAGATGAGCATGTTTTAGAGGATATAAACAGGCAAAGTGTGTATTGCAGTTTCCTGGTAAAAATAAGCATTTCAGCCCTGACGAGAAATTACATCTGAATTCAATAAACTGGTTGTTCCATCAATGCGCCACTGAAGAAATAAGATCAGGAATAATCTAGATGCCAAATCTTCTCATAATTAATATACAGAGTTCCAGGGAGGATTAAGTTTGAGGAATTATTATATATATAAGCATAAATGTCACGTGCCTCCTACGGCCCACATCCACCAGATCTAGGTCAGGTTAACCGCCAACATGCAAAGGAATATTTTGAGTCGTTATTTTTTGTTTTTCTGACATTTTTTTTTATCTATTTTCCCTTGAAAACATTGAATCCGGTTTGGGAGTTAAAAAAAAAAAAGTCTTACCTGGATGCAAATCAGGTTTTGGAATAAAATAAATCCAATTTTTTCCTTAACTGTAGACCTTTCAGACATGAAGATTTTAAATGGCACTTTATAATGTTTCAAAAGAAAATCGCCTCAATATATTCTCCTCCTTGTAAAAATATATTTTATTTTTTTATTTTTACTGTAAAAACTTATATTCTTAAAAGGAGAACCGTTTTAGAAGTGAGAAAAAACAGTCCAGTTTTTTGCCTAACCTCACACCTTTCAGACATAAAAATTTTAAATAACACTTCTAATCTTTCAAAAAAATAGCCTCAGTGTATTCTACTCCTTGTAAAAAATATAGTTTTTTCTTATTATTATTCTAAAAACCTATATCCTTAAAAAAGAGATTTTAGAAGTGAGAAAAACCAGGCTAAGTTTTTGCCTACCACACACCTTTCAGACATCAAAACTTTAAACAGAACTTCTAATCTTTTAAAAGAAATAGCCTCAGTAATGTTACTCTTTGTAAAAAGTCATTTTTTTCTTATTTTAACTATAAAATCCTATATCCATAAAAAGAACACTTTAAAAATATAACCTCAGTATATTGTACTCCTTGAAAAAATGTATATTCTTTCATTTTTATTCTAAAAAAGCTATATCTTTGAAAATAGAAGCATTTCAGAAGTGAGAAAAAACTACTGACGTCCTCGTCACGTTTCAGTCTCGCAATTCGTCGCGTCAGAGGGAAGTCAGGGTCGTCTCACACACAATGGGCAGACTTGAACACTTGTCCGTCACTGTCAAAAGCATCTTTTGTTCACTCGCTGTCCTCAGGGCAAAATGTTTCCAGAGAGAGAGAGAGAGAGAGAGAGAGAGAGAGAGAGAGAGAGAGAATACATGTGACACTGAAAATTCTATGTAATAAGCATCAAAGGTTATCTAAATTGGAAAAAAATTATGGTGACAGCCCTCTCTAAATACAATCAGATATTGCATACACATTCACATACACAAAATTATTTTGAGAATTTGTGGTTTGACGCTACTTTTTGCCTCTTTAGTCCCCAATTCCGATTTTCTCCTTTCAAAATCCATTTCCATTCCTGATCGCATTTCACATTCGCTTAGTTATCCCACATTTCCAAGATAATTCGTCCATTTATATTCTAATACCCTCTTCCATTTTAAATGATCTTTCATTACTGAGGTTTAGTGAGCCCCAGAACTCTTTTCCAGCGCAATATAAGCTACGACGCCTCAGAACAAACGCTAATGCAGGTAACGTCTCGCCGTGACCAAAAGTGCGTTCGTTATATCAGTTACGAGGAAAGTTGCGTCATAAACTGGCGAAGATGAAGAAAGTCTACTTAAAACCGGCGTCTTCTTTCGAAGCCTCCGTCATTTTTAGGGGGCTGTTCTATTAATGCAAGAATAAAATGTCTTGGCGAAGGCCGGAGAGTATCGACATTGCGTCGAGTTATGATTATGGATATAAAAATAGTGCTCTTAAATTTGTTTTGTCTGGATGGAGTTCGAATTATTGACTGATGTTCTTTACGAACGATATTCCGCTACGATGATGACAATACGAGATATCCAGTTGATGACTTTTTCTAGCTCTACTGCTTGACAAAACCACATCATATGAAAAACGACATAAAAGAAAACGAAGAAAATAACGATTGCCTAAGTATTTTGGTTTAAGTGTTACCAGAAGATTCTACTTACAATAGTTCTGCTTTATCAATTTCCTTTTCAAGTGTTTCAAATATCAATTTGCCGGTTCTGTACTTAACTTCCTGGTGCCACAGCTAACCTAAAAAGTGTTTACGGTGAAGCTGCAAACCATTCATCTACCTGTGAACAATCATGAGTATTTTGAGAATCACTAAAATTCCCTAAAAGTAAGTAAATATGAGTTTTTAGGTCGATCTTGTCTTCAAAATGGAATATCTGTGACAAACCACTGAGAATTTAAAATTGCGGCAAAGCAAATAAATAAAAAAAAAGTTTCAACATACTCAATGACTACTTTAGTCTAGAAATCATTTTTTGTCCTTAATGAATTTCCATTCCTCGAAGAACTATTTTATTTGATGTAACAATTCAAGAATAACTGTTTTCACTGTCAATTAAATACTTGAACATACATTGGTTGGTGTTAGTGAGGAGCCGTCCGAGAAATATGAATTTCACACGAGAAAACTAGTCTTAGCTGGGTTTTTGGATATTGAGTGGTGAAAGTGAGGTTATTTGATTATACGTCGCTGTGTGTGTTCGAGCGTGTACAGTACATGTACAGAATATTGCCTTGATGTATGAAATGGGTCTGGCTGCTTGCATCTAATTATGGAAATCTGCTTCCTTGCTGGAACAAAACAAGCTCTGTGATTTCGTCATCTTAGAGAAATATAATAATAATAATAATAATAATAATAATAATAATAATAATAATAATAATAATAATAATAATAATAATTATTATTATTATTATTATTATTATTATTATTATTATTATTATTATTATTATTATTATTATTACTCAAGAGGTAAACCCTACCAAAATGGAACAAGCCTTCAAGGGCCATTGATTTGAAATCTAAGCTTCCAAAGAATATATGTTCAGTTATAAGAAAAAATAAATTAACTAATTAATAAATAAATACATAAAAAATGTCAGTCAATTATAAAACGCAAGGAGAATTATTTTAGGGTAACATTACGCCTCATTACAATGCCTGGAACTGCATTAAGAGCATCTGTTAGTGATATTTAGTGTCTTCCTCGAACCTTCCAGAGTATGATAAATATCCTTCGAGTTTCAGTAACTTTAGGTCCCTGGAGATGGTATCTATCAAAGTGTTTTCGACATTCTGACTTCTCCAGGATGAACTCTCTTAAACAATTACTTCTCGACTTTTGAGAGAGAGAGAGAGAGAGAGAGAGAGAGAGAGAGAGAGAGAGAGCTAAGTTTCGCTGTCTGCACGAATGGCAATAAAATTAAGGCAACAAGAGATGGGAAGGACTGCAAAATATTGATATTGGTGATAGCAATATCCTTAATGATGATGTCAATTAAATGCGTCACATACTACCATATCTAAGTCAGTTAAGGAAATATATATATATATATATATATAATATATATATATATATATATATATATATATATATATATATATATATATATATGTGTGTGTGTGTGTGTGTGTGTGTGTGTGTGTGTATATGTGTTTATATGTACGTAGGGAGATTCAGTGTCTTCTCCAAGTTTCCTTCAGAAATCTCCTTCAATTTATATTATAATCTTTCCCTTCAATTATTTTGAATGGGCAGAGTTCAGTAATTCCAAACTTTTCCTGAGTTCTTTGTAAGGTATGAGAGTTCAGAACGTAAGTTTAATGGCAGTAATGTCCTCTCATTACCAAAAGTGCCTTCATTTGATTAGTTATGAGGACGGTTTTGCATTATGGATTAGCTAAGAATCATAGATTACGCCAAAGTTTGGTTATGTAAGAAATTGAACGACTTTTCTTTCTAGAATAGAGTGAAAAAAAAAAAAATGTCTCTGAAGTGGCTGTGATTTCTCCTTTATTCCAGTCATGGTTTAATAGATCCTTTAAGATTTTAGGAATCTCCGACAAGTGTGTTCTCTAATTGAAAGGGATATTTTTCCACTTATTGTTATTGAGAATGTTAATAACTGACAGAGTGGAAAAATCAAGAACAGTTACATTTTCATCGTGCGGATTCATAGCACCAAATTTAAGTAACAGTCTTTTCTGGATTGAAATATCGATACCTTGACACTGACAGATTTTATACGGAAATAATAAATTAGCCATTTGGACAATTACCAAATGTAAACACATGAATCTGTTACTGTATTCAGCAGCCATTGGCATTTGAATTAGAGTTTGTGTTATTAAATTCTCTCTCTCTCTCTCTCTCTCTCTCTCTCTCTCTCTCTCTCTCTCTCTCATCCTGACTTCGACAGCCATTGTTAGAGGAATGAGATCTTAGACTACTAAATCTCTCTCTTTTCTCTCTCTCTCTCTCTCTCTCTCTCTCTCTCTCTCTCTCTCTCTCATCCCGGATTCAGTAGCCATTGGCATTTGAATTAGAGTTTGTGTTATTAAATTCTCTCTCTCTCTCTCTCTCTCTCTCTCTCTCTCTCTCTCTCTCTCTCTCATCCTGACTTCGACAGCCATTGTTATAGGAATGAGATCTTAGATTACTCTCTCTCTCTCTCTCTCTCTCTCTCTCTCTCTCTCTCTCTCTCTCTCTCTCTCTCTATTCTTTACCATCAACTCGCTTGCCTTTCCATTTTAATATCAGGGGACCATCCGGAGTCAAGAGAAACATTTGCCGTCAGATCAGGACAGGAGACGAAATCTGGCGATGCACATTCAAGAAGAGAATCTACGCAGTAGGAAGAGATGAGAAGGGATTGACTGAAAGCTCCCAAACACAGGGTGAGGAATCAGAAGATGGAAGTGGAGAAAAGACCGGGTCACTGGAGTCATCAATACGCAATGAAGTATCAGCGTAAATCCGTGAGTCGTGTTTCTTGTTCCGTCTAGAAAGCAGTTGGGAAAACGCTGGTATTTGATGGAGTAGCTTGGAAGAAGAAGAAGAGGAAGAAGAAGAAGAAGAAGAAGAAGAAGAGGAAGAAGAAGAAGAAGTGTGTTCGTTTTGGCTATCAACTTTTTTTCAGTTATCTTTCTTACTTTCATTCTTCCTTTCTCCAAATCTTCGGCTGAAACCCCGTGTGGACAAAGTAGGAAATTAGCCTGGAGAGAGAGAGAGAGAGAGAGAGAGAGAGAGAGAGAGAGAGAGAGAGAGAGAGAGAGAATTTACAAGAAAAGGTGATAATTAATCAAGTGCTTTCTACCGTGAATGAAGTAAGAATATTCAGTGGCCGATTATAGCAGGCTATTGCGTTCAATCTTCTTCTGAATCCCCAGTACTCGTTTTAAACATAATAGAAACTAGATGAGTTAATTATTCAGATTTTAAGGATACCAAAATATTAACTGAAAAAATTAAGGCTTAAATATCACCCTCGACAACATCTAAGAAAACCTATTGAGGCAGTGATCGTCAATTTTTAATGAAACTCTTTTGAAAAAAGGTGAAAATAGATAATGTTTCATGAATTAGTTTTCTGTTTATCATTTTTGCTGTTGGACTTCAAATTTTGATTGCACTAAAATATGGTGACTTTCCCAGACAATCTAATAAGAAATAAATATGGCTAATATCATTTAGTTTTCAAGAATAAAGCAGGTATGATAGATTTATATTATTTTTTATAAATCTCTTTGAAATGTTAACTAAAACGTTTTTTACGTTCATAACAATTTTGTTACATCTATGGTAAGGTATTTTGACTGCATAAAAATATAATGGTTTTGCCAATCAATCTCATCAGAAAATATATATGGCTAATATAATTTAGTTTTAAAGAATATACCAAATATGACAGATTAATATCATTTTAGGAAAAATCTCCTTGAAATACTGACTAAAACGTATTTACGTATATACAATTTTGTTATATATATCATAAGTTTGGGGGACATTTCCACGTCTTTTCATTAGCTTCCAGAGCCGGATCTGATAAATGAATTATAAACAAAATTGGAAGTTGCTTTTTTATGATGATCATTTCAATCAGAGAAAGAATTCCCCATCCGTCGCATTATAACAGAAAATGTTGTATTAATAATAACCCGAAAATCATGGCAGCCCAAAGGCTGGATCCCAGCTAATCAGAAAATTATGAAGGATTAAATTTCAAACGAGAAAAAAAAAATATTCGTAATTATTTTGAAGGCTGCAGATTCGTCCAATTAAGATAATCACGTATGCTAATACGGCGGCTTTGTAGCGTTTCCGAGTATCCTGCAGTTGGCCTGTTTCAGGCTCTGAATAATTGAGAAAATGCCCAAGTACTACTAGAGTGGTATTTTGATGAAGACTTTTTAAATTTATCCGTAAAAAAATATTATTTGTTTTCGTGTTTTCCTTGATTTATACCCTGTGAGTATCGGGAAGAATTTCGTGACATTGAAACTTACGAAGGAGCTATTCTGTGATACGTTTTAGGACAAAGTAAGAAATATCTTAATTACTGTAAGTTTATCCAGCCAAAATATTTTTTTCTTTCGGTTTTTCCCCTTCATTGATTTATGCCTCGTAGGTATAGTAAGAAATTTCCTGTATATTGCGTTTCAAGCAGTGCGTGTTTGGTGCGTTATCTCTGCTTTCCAATGAATATGAATAAACAGAACGAGAATGGCTGTGACCAGGGAAGTACCTATTCAGTTGCCCATGGCAAAGTGTATATGTATGTATGTATGTATGTGCAGTATGTATATGCATGTGTATATCTATGTATGTATAGATAGATAGATAGATAGATACTATTTGACTTTTTCATGAGTAATTAATCGATGAAGTCTTTGTCTTAGAGAAAAAAAAAGATTGAATTGTCAACAAAATATCAAATTTCTCAGCAATTCAGAGAAAAAAAATCAGATTTCGCCACTTTCTTGAAAGTTTTCAGTCGGGAGACTGTGAAGAAATCAAGTGAAAAATTAAATATCCGACACTTATGTAAATTAAGCTTGTTTCACATTTGTTACTGAAAAGGCAAAAGATTTCAGAAATGGGATATTTCAGGCATAATGTTCTTTGAATTCGTCTGCTTGAAATTTTATTCTGAATAACGCAGTGTAGCAGCGAAGCAATTAGGGCACACAATTACATATATGCGGATTACAAAGGATTATGAACGGATTATGTATTTCAATTACTGCCTAGAGCGAGTAGATCGTCCAATTAGATCTAATTCTCTTTGCACTGATTCATACTTGTACGTATTTCGTCGCTGAATTTGCAATATTAAATAAAAAATGCTGTATTCAGGTTCATATCCGGTATTCATTAAACTTTCACTTTTATGTGGATAAGTTGATTATTTTTTTCATTAACATAAATAAGTGTTCGGTCGTTTTCTAAGTGTAGGTCAGAGTGATCTCGTTTTCTAAACTCTCTGAGGTGTAAGTGTAGGTCAGAGTGTTCTCTTTTTCTACACTCTCTGAGGTGTAAGTGTAGGTCAGAGTGTTCTCTTTTTCTACACTGAAGTGAGTCCTTTTTATATGAAACATTGACAGTGACCCGTTGTCTGAGAGGGAATATCTTGTTGCGTATTTTTATATTTTTATGAACATATTTTGCAGTACATTCATATCGTCACAACTTGAAGTATTGGATATGGGATTACAGAAAATATTTGTTTAAAAACAGAATACATGAGAGAGAGAGAGAGAGAGAGAGAGAGAGAGAGAGAGAGAGAGAGAGAGAGAGTATAATATTTTGTCAGGTTATGAATGATTAAATATTACTACATCATATGTTTCTGACGATAAAAAAAATCGTTGATAAAAAAATGGCAAAGAAATACGACTATTAGTGAAAGCTTCCTTACATGACAAAGTAATTTTTTTATATTAGGTATGGACAGCAAACGAGATATAAATACATGAAATAAACAAAATAAAACGTATTATTTCACGTATTTGTAGGATAACGCCTTTGTCAGCAATTAAGAAATGGTCGGGGTACAGCTGAAGATTTATTTATTAATTCCCTCAGCTCCCATTGAGAAAAGGATCAGGCTCTGTCTCGATTCACATTCGGTAAACGAACACTATTGTGCCGGCTTTGTCTGTCCGTCCGCACTTTTTCTGCACGCACTTTTTCTGTCCGCCCTCAGATCTTAAAAACTACTGAGGCTAGAGGGCTGCAAATTGGTACGTTGATCATCCACCCTCCAGTCATCAAACATACCAAATTGCAGCCCTCTAACCTCAGTAGTTTTTATTTTATTTAAGGTTAAATTTAGCCATAATCGTGCTTCTGGCAACGATATAGGATAGGCAACCACCGGGCCGTGATTAAAGTTTCATTGGCCGCAGCTTATACAGAATTACACCGAGACCACCGAAGGATAGAGCTATTTACGGTGACCTTGATGATACGCTGTAGCGGCCGTACAGAAAACTCGATGGCGCCGATGAAACCTCGGCTCATTGAAAGTCATAACATTGTTTATTTCTTACTCTCGTTATTCGTTGTACCTAGAACGAAACGAAATGATGACAAAGGGGGGATAAATGGAAAGTACATTACACACATTAAAAAAATATAAAAAATTATCAGTTTCCAATTCCCGGGAATCCGATTACGAAAACCCCCCATTCCCACGAAGTTTCGACTCAATTCAGGAGGAATGAATAAAGCCCTATATCCTGGTTATTAGATTAATATTGGGAAAATTTTAATTCTCATTTGCAATTCAGAACTGATATTGCGAGGAAGCGAGTTTATAAAATAATTTATGCTCACGGTATAGATGAGTCTATTACTATTATATTTCATCTGAAATAGGTTGGGAAATTAGGCAGAAGAAAGTATTTGATAGCGATTAACGTAAGAGGTATTTCGTAATATCTGATTTTATATGGACGTTTTATTATTATTATTATTATTATTATTATTATTATTATTATTATTATTAGGAAGGAGGCCTTCTCTGCGGGCAGCAGCGTTGAAACTTACGGCTGTTCCCACGGCACTTAATTTGTGTAGAGTCTTGTCCGTTCGTCTTGCAATCTTCTTTCCATCAAGCTTCCTAATATAATGACATGTAAAATGTTTTCCAGTTGCCTGAGTTTTATTTCCCCTCTGACGTAATAATAAGTATTTGGTGCAGCTTCTGGTTGTAGCATTCAGAGGTGTGGGTGAGCGAGCAATGACCCTTTAAATGATGTCGCGTCAGTTTTAACAGTAGAATGGTTTCTGGAGCGTTGCTGTTGTTGGTGCTGGAGAGAGAGAGAGAGAGAGAGAGAGAGAGAGAGAGAGAGAGAGAGAGAGATTCTGTGGCATCCGCGTTTTGCTTCTGTTTCGCGGACATTCGGTCAATTCTACAGACTGCCAATGCTCAGTATATTCAGCTAAGACATGCCGTAGGCCTAGTCTAGTCTATCTAAGTGCTAGAGGGAGAGAGAGAGAGAGAGAGAGAGAGAGAGAGAGACAGACAGAGAGAGAGAGAGAGAATGAATATTCAAACGTAAACGAGTTACTATACGATTTTTAATTGTTCATGCATGATAACCATTGTAAAATGTTGCAACTCTCCGATTCTAATTGATAAAAATACGTCTCTCTCTCTCTCTCTCTCTCTCTCTCTCTCTCTCTCTCTCTCTCTCTCTCTCCGCTCAAATAAAACGGGCGACGGAAGAAAAAGCCGGTCCATTTCTGGTTAAGATTCTAAGAAAATCTATGACTGTTTTTTTCGAGAATGTCAGTTCGTGGTCCCATGTTGACCTTCGAAGACCTAGGCCTATGCTGTTGATTAACACACTGCTCAGGGAAATCTCCCATCATTCAACAGCTAAAGTATGAATGTGAAAATGGTCACTGTATTCTATTTTCTTCATTGTATTCATATTCATCATTGTAATCTATGTTATTCATTGTATTTTATATTGTTTGGAGCCACCCCTTAGATGGGAAAATAACTGGCATAGGCCTAATTCAGTTTTGGAAGTAGGAGCAGATATCTTATAAATGCTATTTATTTGTCATGAAAAAGTAGGCCTAGTATTCAATATTTACATATATATTATATTTATAAATAATACAATGATTTTTTCATGTAAATAACAGGTTTCACTATAAATATGAATGTTCATCGTCAACTGGGAACAGCATAAATTTTGAAAACAAGTTTTTATTTTGGCATTCATTATAATAACAAAAACATTTTAGGATTTAAATATTACAATAGCCACAAAATGAGCATTGAACATGCTCTCTCTCTCTCTCTCTCTCTCTCTCTCTCTCTCTCTCTCTCTCTCTCTCTTAAGATAACAATCTAAGAGGTTCCGGAGGAATAAAGCTAAATGGTGAAGCCGTTTGCTCTTTCGGAGATGAAGGCTACGAATGACGGTTCTGTATGACGGTCACTAGGCCTACATTATTATTGCATATGTATTTATACTGTATATATATATATGTGTGTGTGTGTGTGTCTGGTGTTATTTTAGAAATTGATAGGCGCTTCTTTGTCGGAATTTAAGGCCTACGGCCTCACTCCACAGTCACTAGGCCTAATGTTCTTCGTTTCTAACTTCCATGTACGAACGTGAGCTCCGATGGCTCTCTATTGTGAATGGAGATTTTAACAAAATGTTACGAAGTTATTTGTATCAAAATTCAGTGAATTTCCTTATAATTACAATTGTAAAGAGATACACTAGGTTTCATAACCACAGATTGAATACGATAGGCCTAATGGTTGAGTTACAGTTGCAGCATTTGATAACTTTGTAGTAGCTGTTCAGTGCAGTCTCTCTCTCTCTCTCTCTCTCTCTCTCTCTCTCTCTGCTGTTCAAGGAGGTTTATAAGAGAAGAGAGAAGAAGAGAGAGAGAGAGAGAGAGAGAGAGAGAGCACATTCAGTGTTGGGAGGAAAGAGAGAGAAAGACTGAGAGGGTAAATGTTTATTTTTCTGTCTCGCGAAGTCTGACCGAGTCGTCGTTCATGTTGGCAACACTCACTGTCCGGAAACCTTTACGCGACACCGAAGCCATTTTTGTTCTTCCAAAGTCTTTTGATCCCAACGAATTTGAGTCGCTTTTTGACTCTCGTTTTCTTCTCCTCTATAGAATCGACTTTGGCTCATTCCACAGAGTCAGTTTCAGAGTCCCCGAAGGACTCTCCGTTGCCTGGCCTCGAGGGATTTGTCACGGAAGGGGACGGAACAGAAAGCAGACGTCTCTTGAGCTCCCTATACTTTGCGATACCATCTGCTTTCTAGCCTCGCGCGAACCCCTACAGATGACGGCTTCTTGTGAGGCTTTTTTTTTTCGGATCAGTTCTTGGCTCACTTGAACCTGTGCAAGGCTAGTCTCCCAACAGGGTGATTGGGTGTCTGTGCGAGGCTAGTCTCCAGTAGTGTGATTGAGTGCCTGTGCGAGGCTAGTCTCCAAGAGGGAGATTGGGTGCCTGTGCGAGGCTAGTCTCCCAATAGGGGTGTTGGGTGCCTGTGCGAGGCTAGTCTCCCAATAGGGTGTTGGGTGCCTGTGCGAGGCTAGTCTCCCAATAGGGGTGTTGGGTGCCTGTGCGAGGCTAGTCTCCCAGTAGGGTGTTGGGTGCCTGTGCGAGGCTAGTCTCCAATAGGGAGATTGGGTGCCTGTGCGAGGCTAGTCTCCCAATAGGGTGTTGGGTGCCTGTGCGAGGCTAGTCTCCCAATAGGGGTGTTGGGTGCCTGTGCGAGGCTAGTCTCCCAGTAGGGTGTTGGGTGCCTGTGCGAGGCTAGTCTCCAATAGGGAGATTGGGTGCCTGTGCGAGGCTAGTCTCCCAATAGGGTGTTGAGTGCCTGTGCGAGGCTAATGACAGGGTGGTTCAGAAAAAAAATACCCGAACGCTGCGTTCGTATGCAAGATTTTGACCCTGACTTTAACACGACACAAATAGTCATCAATTGTCTTGTCTTTCATACAAGTAACCGGGAATGAAATGGTTTATAATTAAATGCTCTTCTTAATTACTTTATTAAAGTGTTAGAGTAAAGACCACCTTGTGATATAGTCTGTTGACTATATCGGAAGACGAAGTCAAAGCCAGTCGAGCATCAGGAAGAAGATGAGGAGGAGGAGGAGGAGGGGTAGGAGGAGGAGGAGGAGGCCGTGGAACGAAGGCATGAATTAACGACATAAGACGTTAGACCGATGCTTCAGTATACAAAGAGAGAAATGTCTCTTGACCTTCAAAATCAAACTTTGTCAGGCGTGAGGTTTGACGAACCCGGTGTGACTTAAACCACTGAGGTTCAACTGGAGGTTTATTTATCTCGCTCAGATGCGGCTTCACGCTCTAATAAACCAACGACAGGTGACTGAGGCTGGTTTAATTAAGAGAGACAGAGAAGAAGAAGAAGAATAAGAGAACCTAGGCCTATGTAAGTTATGATGGGCACGACAGGCCATTTAAACAGTTGATTGATTGATTGACTGTCTTTGTCACATGACGAACAGTGGTTTGTGTATCCACGAGAGTGTGGAAATCATTCATTCTTTGTTTGCTTGCGTGGTTTTATTGTGTTTTTATTTCTATCACACTGGTTTACCAGGTGACTTTCATCATACATAAGGGAGAGAGAGAGAGAGAGAGAGAGAGAGAGCGCTAACCGCTACCAACCAGATGTAGGGATAATCGCCTATTCATTCATTACACACGTGCATAAGATTTGCATTTATGTTTCACGCAAAATTTCTCTCTTAAATTAAAATACACTTTTTATTATTGCGATTCTAACGACGCTTGGCTAAAGACACGACGTTTACTAGTAGTTGAGTTGCATTTAACAGAAACTTTAATATATATATATATATATATATATATATATATATATATATATATATATATATATATATATATATATACCTTCATTGTACTAGTATATGACCGAAGCTCCTCTCTCGTTTCAGCAAACAGTATTGAAAAACGTGTAGAACACAGCCGTTCTTAAATGATGAGGATAGAATCGCATATGTAGCTTGATAATTAGCGAAGGACAGATAATTGCCCATTGCGCACATTCTGACAAAAAGTAAACACACTCAATTTCCATTCGCAATGACTTTCCTCAAAGAATTATATTTAGTCAATCTGAACTTGACACATTGTTTCCAAACGGTTTGCTGTTGAGGAAACAAATTGAAATTTCCAGAAAATGCAAATTTATAATACAAGCTAATAATTACTACATAAATGAAAATGATTTTACTGACACGCATTGGTTTAGTCACAGACTGATGAGCAACGTGTTTCCTTTGCTCGTTTATATCACATAATTAAGCACCTTTTTTCATGTTTGGGTTGCTTAAATATCCTTACCATTCTTTTGATTCTATTTCTTAAGTTATGGAATTTATAAGTGGAAAAAAAATTATAGCTTGTTATACATATATATTTTTTTTTAGAAATAACACACTAATTTATTATTATTTATACCTATATTTGCTTATTTCCTCTATGACAGACTAAATAACATGAGTAATACGTAAACTATCATTAAATTGTATTTGACAACTAATAAAACAGTTCATTACTTACTGTTTGGGTTCACCTTGGCACTTCTTGCGAAATAAACTTTCTCACATTTGACCTTTCTCTAGAAATATGCTTCCACTTTCTTTTCTGGAGTTCGAGTGGACAATGGGATTTGCTTTAGTTTAGGAGAAAAGTTTAGCTGCTTCTCAAGTGTAGGACAATACAGATGAGAGCAGGAAAAGTTTTGCTAAGTAAATAAAGTTTCCTTCGGGGACGTTACCTCTCTCTCTCTCTCTCTCTCTCTCTCTCTCTCTCTCTCTCTCTCTCTCTCTCTCTCTCTCTCTCTAATACACATACATATGCACACGTTACCACAAAGAATTTATCGTATGATTCCGCATTGAATATTTGCGTTAAATCTCTCTCTCTCTCTCTCTCTCTCTCTCTCTCTCTCTCTCTCTCTCTCTCTCTCTCTCATACACACACACACACACATTTTGCCGCAAAGAATTTATTGTATGATTCCGAAAGAAATATTTGTATTGAATCTCTCTCTCTCTCTCTCTCTCTCTCTCTCTCTCTCTCTCTCTCTCTCTCTCTCTTTCACGCACGCACACACACACACACACACAGAACACAAACATACACACACACAAAATTCACCACAAAGAATTTATCGTATAGTTCCGAGTGTAATATTTGCCTTAAAGTAAAAACTACCGCATTATCCCAATGGGTTTCAGCGACTATCTGACCTTCCCAGATTCCAGACTTATTTGTCCTTTATTATCTGTTGCTCTTGGGATGTGCTTACGATACACCACCTATTATTAATTACAGGCTGCTCTAGAAGCAAGGCACAGTGCCAGCATAATCCTGGCTTAACCTAAAAAAAATAAGCAAAGCAAAAAAACTCATTAGTGACGAAACTACTTCCTGCTTAAGTAATGAAATAAAGGAAAAAAAAAACACAATTATTTTGTTTTTCGTTGTGTTTTTAGCGAGCAAAAACACTACGGCAATTTTAAATTAAGGATCTGAAGGAGGAGTGGATTGACAGAGGATTTCATGACAGACATTGGATCTGAAGCAGTAGATTTTCTTTGAAGAGAAATTATACACGAGTTTTTTTTTAATGTTGCTGCTAAATGGGTTCGCATCAGTCCATAAATTTCTAAATATTTGTGCATATAAAAATTCACACATGCATAAGTGACAAAAGAATAATAATTATTTGGTGATATAACTTTTTTTAAACAGACGATACGATAAGATAACGATTATAGTTCAAAGATATCAATAATGACGTCTCATTTTCTTGGGTGAAATCAATAGAGTATCTCGTTGACTGGCGCGCAAAAAGTAATTCATAATTTCCGTTTTTTTAATCTAAGGTCGTACAAAGAATTTCTAATAATTCAGAGTTCACTCTGATACCGTAATTATTTGTTTTTTTAAATAGAGGTGCTTAAAATATCGTAATACGAACTCTGCCAAAAGGGAAATTTAATGGAGAACGAGAGAAATTATGCAGATTGGAAGAAATCTTTTGTATAGCTGAAATGAAAAATTTCCCAACGCATTTATATTTCATCTGATATAATAACTTTCAGCAATATTTCTCGGTTTAGGAAATGAGCGACTTATCAGTTCCGGAAATTGGAGATCACTCTAGTGAAGAAAATGTCTTGAAGACGCGTGGGACCTTTTCAAGTTGTTTAATGCTTTATCAGACGGTAAGAATAAAACATGGTAAGAACAAAACAAACTTGTTTGGAAGGAAGAAGGTATACGAAGTCCCTAGACAAGTTTTCCTCCATCAAAATTAACTTTATTCATGAGAGTTGAAGGTGGTCTCATGCATCAAGCATAATGGCAGATGAACCAAAGCCTTAGCAAACGTCCTCGAGGAAAGAGCTTTCAGCATCTGGACAGAGCAATAATGTTTTAGCTCGATTAGACATTAAAATATCGTGATTTTCACCAGACAAGTGTGAGGCAGCCTAGACGCCACGGAATATACCTGACAGGTTGAATTCAATATTCATAAATATTGTAGAAAAATAAATCACTTCTGCGACATTGATTTCACATCTTTTTTATTGTTTGGGCATGCAAATTTCATCAAGAAAAGAGCTTTCAGCATTTGAGCGAAGTAATAATATTTTATTATTACACATGGAAGTATTGCTATTTTTACCACACAAGTAGGAAGCAGCTAAACCGTCCTAAAATATACGTGACAGGCTAAATTAAATATTCATTAAAAAAAATGCAAAAAATGAGTGGATTCTGCAGCGTTGATTTCACTTTTTTTTCTGTAATATAAGACAAATCTCGGACGATAAATTAGCCTTAAATGGTATAATTAACAATTATTTTTTTCTTCACGCAGTCGTGCAACGCAGTTATTGTTAATCAAATACATTCCACGCAGTTTACGTGTTTCATTAAAGCAAAGGTCGACAGCTCCCGGGCAGCTCGACATAAATGAATAGGTCTATGCATTCCAAAACTCATGTGGGGGAACCACAAAAAACAGTTTTTATATATTTGTTTACATTTTACCTTTATTTTTTCCAGTTATTCTTGAAAAATATGTTCTGGTAATATAAAGAGAATAGATATTTATAAAATAACACCGGTATTCCGATCAACATCTGTAAGTGGGTTTTAGTGCTGGGAATCTCTTTTCAAAGTTCTTTGCTTAAAACTAATATATATATATATATATATATATATATATATATATATATATATATATATATATATATATATATATATATATATATATACAGTATATATATATATATACAGTATATATATATATATATATATGTATATGGGAACATTTTAAACTATTATAACCTCAACTATCCTCAGAACAATTAATAAGCATTACAGAAATAAACCTAAATTCGAGTTTTCGTGATATTCCAACACCTAGACAAAAACATTCCAATAAAGCAATTCTCTCTCTCTCTCTCTCTCTCTCTCTCTCTCTCTCTCTCTCTCTCTCTCTCTCTCTCTCTCTCTCTCAGTCTTGTTATCTCTATCTTCCATTCACCTTAAATCTACTCGACTACTAAAACGTTTAATCCCTCGGCCTAGAGAGAGGCAGAACACTAAAAGAAAAGAGAAACGTATAATTTCTTTTGTCTCGGAGCCATTTATTTTCCGGCGGGGATTTACAGCGCTTATTCTGACAAAGGAATCATTTACCACTTCCTCTAACAAATGGCTCCCATTCGTCACTTGTAATCGCTTTGCCTTTGACAAATGAACGCTTCTCATTCCTTCGGCTCGAGCCTCAGTACACGAATTGGTCAGAAAAGTGTCGTTTTCACCGAGGTGAAGATCGTATATTTTTTTATAGCCACGAGACCTTGTTATTGGGTTCATTTCTGAAATTGTTTGGAGTGATGGCTGGCGTGCTTTTCCAAGAAGCTAAACCAGTGGCAGGTTCTATATATTGCAAGATGAGTTGTTTGCTCTGCAAGAAAGAAAAATATTTATACCGCCAAGGTGACAATATAGTGATTTTTTTCTTCACTCCATACTGAGCGCAGTTTAGCGCAAGACCATTCGTTCACTGACCCGGTTCCTCAAATACTGATCTTTTGCTCGAGCGAGCAGACTGGACCTCCTAATTCCAGATTCGTTGCTTGTAAAGAGGATGAAACCGAAACTGAACGACAACTTGTCCGGTAAACGATTAGCAATGATGTGGTTGGTTTGCAGAAGGTAAATAACAGGTCAGCATCAATTTTACTTTTCTTTACATTTTTGCATTTTTATAACTATTCCTGCTTTTTAGTTTCTGTTCTGTTTATGGTCTATTAGTTTATTTTTAACCTTAGGGTCAATTTTTGTATCTTCTCATTTGCTCTACCCGTTTTGTTAAGTTTTAGTAAGACAATTTTATTACATTTTCAACGATTTCAAGTCTTATCGGTATTTTCAGCCTGATGAAGAGGCTATTTGCCAGAAAGTTTGCAAGAGAAAACGTTCTAGTGGTCTTGGCAATATTATTCATCGTCAAGCTAAGATTTCCAAGTCCCTGTCACTGAGGAAAACTTGGTAGTTGTGATGCAAAATAACAGAGATGCTGAAAAACAGATTATATTTCTTAAGCTTATAATTAGTTCCTCATATATATCACAGTATCGGATAAAGTTGGTATCATTTGTAAAAATAAAATTAAACGGTTCAAGGGGCGTTGTGTGGATTTTAAAGAGTACCTGGAATTTATAATATTTCTATCTTTCGTTTCTGTAAACAGTATAACCTTTATAACCAAACGTATTGGACGTTTGACGCCAGACTAGGGTATCAGGGTGATTGGCCTCCCTTTATTATTATTATTATTATTATTATTATTATTATTATTATTATTATTATTATTATTATTATTATTATTATTATTGCTAAGAGATTCACAATTTCGTGAAAAACAATCTGTTTAATAAAAATTCACAATTACATAGTAAATATATTACTATGTACATAGTAATATATTTATATATAATTTGGATTTTTATTACACACATTATTATTATTATTATTATTATTATTATTATTATTATTATTATTATTATTATTATTATTATTATTATTATTCTGAAAATGAACCCTATTCATATGAACAAGTCCCAAGCCCAAAGGGGCTATTAACTTGAAATTCAAGCTTCCAAAGAAGATGGTGTCCATTTGAAAGAAATGACAGATGGTAAAAGTAAATACAAAAAGAAGAGATTAGTTATTAGAAAAGAAAGAATGAGTTAATAAATTAATAAATAAACAGACCAAAATGTAAATAAATTATTCAATTATAAGGAGAATTGTTTCAGAATAGTAATACATTTCATCTTTGCTTGAACATACCTAAAATTATGTGTGAGTATTTTTGATAAGGAGAAGCTTCAACCCCACAACAATTATAAGAGCATATTATAAGACCATATTTTCCAACAAACAGACGACACACTACAGCACTAGATGAGGACATCTAAAGATACCAAAAGGAATAAAGTAAACATATCTAATTGCAACAATTCCATTCCGTCCACCCAGATGTTCAGGAGAAAGGGCATTGTCTATATAAAGAAAACAAAACAAAAAATCTCCGATGTCCAAATGGACTGCTCCCTCCTAATCCATTACAAATTCATGAAGCTCTTTCCTTGACTTTAAAACCTTCATAGGGGATTTTTTTCCTCTGTACTTTGGGCGAAATAAAAGATCAACAATGTAGGAAGTCTCACATTTATTTCTGATTCGTAAGAGAACTGACTTATGGTTTTTACCCATAAGGATTATTATTCAGTGCAGAAAATGCCAAAACTCTAAACATGTCTTTTAGGGAGTCTCTCTAAATTTCTTGTTTTTCATTCATTCATAAATTTCGGCTAGACGTCGCCCCTTCATAGATGTAAGAAACGTTTAGATGGAGCAAATGTGAACTCTGCAAGGATATTTACAACGCGATTTTGGAATGCATGTAGTTGCCACAGAAAAGTTTATTCTCTCTCTCTCTCTCTCTCTCTCTCTCTCTCTCTCTCTCTCTCTCTCTCTCTCTCTCTCTCTCTCTCTCTCTCTTCTGCAGTATTAGGGGTTTATTCCAGTCGCCTGTACTGTATATTAAACTCGAAAAAATAACGGGTTTAACCTCAATGGTAAACCACACAGGGTAAGCCTACGTCTGAGCGGGGAATGGGTCCTACGGGTTCAGTACCCCCACCCCCTCGATCAGGTAGTGACAAGGTATCCTAGGTTGTGATAGGGAAGGGTTGCTGGTTGATTAAAAGCAAGGGTCCGTGCTGGCATAAGGCCAGCTAAATCTATAATAATAACAGATAGGGTCTGGAATGTGAGACTTGGGAGTATTCCCATTTGAATATGGTGATTCTGGTGCATTTTCATTTTGCTTAATTAAACGGTTTTCTTGTTGTATTTTGACTACAATTTCACAGGAGCCAGTGACTGCTAAAACAAAGTTTTTTTTGGGGGGAAAAAGCGATGTCGTGTGTACTTCGGAAATTCTACGAAAGCTAACTCAAAACACAGACGGAATTCAGTGACTGAAATGAACACCATTTGCTGTTGTAAACATGAGAAACTTGACGAAAGAATATTTGTTCCGAAATGCAGCAAAGAGCATTTTGAAATCATCCACGATGTTGCAACTCGTGACGAAAACGTGGAGAGAGCATTGGATTAAAAAAGAAAGAGTTGCAGCGGTCGTCATTGTTCTTAATGATTGCAAGTAAACATGACATGTGAATGGCAACATCAGACTCTTTTATTCACACAACAATACCACCAAGAATTACTGCCACCGAAACCTTTGGCTACTCGTCGGGTGAATTCTACTGGATGGCGAAATATGATGCTGTAATGTGATTCAGTTTTTCTTTCATAGACTAAGCAATTAATTTGCTAATTAGGGCTGCTTTTATGCGTAATGAAACGGCATCAAGGCTCCTTTCATCTTTCAACTCACAAAGGATGAGAGAGAAAGAGATATGAGAACGCTCTTGGTAGCCATTTTTTAAAATTCAATTATAGATGAACCGTCTTCTTAATCTTTATACGAAAGACATCTCACGTGTTCTCAGGAGCGACTGGCTAGCACTGCCTAGTTCAGAGGTTAAAATGATAATTTTTGATGTCACGAAATACGTATCTACCTGGGGAAAGTAGCCAGGAGAAAGATAAACCACTAAATATTTTCGTATTTCCAAAGCGCAGGTTGATACTTTTCGTTATCCGGGAGAAAAAGATGACAGGGCTTTTGCAAGTGAAAGTTAAGTGTTTTAAGCATTACAATAATCCCTTTCATGTCATAAGATTCTATTTAAAAAACGAAAAAGAAGAAAAAATTTTATTTCGTGCTCACTCACTGCATCTAAATTGAACCATTTACATATCGCGATTCAAGCAACATAATTTCAATGGAGCCGACGAAACTCGAAGGGCGAAAATTGAACTGCATAAAATTCCAGCCATTACTTTTACTTATGAAGCTGAATGCGATTCAGCATAAAGAGTCAGACGCATATTAAAGGGAACCACTGACCTGACTTTCCGTGTTTCCTACTAACTCTGTAAAACATTCCGCTAAATCGTCGTAATTTCCACGTATTCAGATTTCATGCAAAGAATCACAATTTCATTTCTCTCTACCTAAAATACTTCTTTGCTCCGGCGCCCATCTGAAAAAAGGACGATAGATAGAATTGCAAATGACAGTCGATGCATTTAAGACTTCAGATGAATTATAAATGCTAATTAACACTTTCGGAGTTTTGAATTTGAGATACATGTCGAAAGAGTGATTGAAACAAAATCCTGGTTAAGTTACGCAATGCTGCTCATTAGCATGTCTATGAAATATTCAGGCAGAAATATAAAGACTTTGTAAAACTATTTCTGTCTGGTGAAAGGATTACTCAGAAATTTGTACCTGAATTTTCATGAATCACAAATTGACCGACTATGTCTCTTAAAACCGATGGCACGTGATTAGTTTCCTGAACTTTGCAGGCTGGAATGTTTAATCTTGCTATTCTTAGCAAGAAAATCATGTTGTTGATTTGTTTTTTCTTTGTTACTCCGGAAAAACACATCATATTTTTCAAAATTCTAATAATAGTGAGAGTCCTGACTGGGAATTAGGATTATGTAGTTAGGTAGATCTAGAACTAGATAAGGCATCTTTGTTGTGGGATTATGATGTACGTGTGTGTGTTTGTGTGTGCGTGTGTATAAGGATTAGCATATGTTGGGGGGGGGGGGATCGTACCCTCTCCTCGGAGAATCTTGCGCTTTCCAGATGATCTTGCTCCAGAAGATCTCAGCTGAAGAAACCAAAATCTTAGTAACATTTACTGTAATTTTCAGTAACCATCTTTGATAATTCCCTCGACAAAAGCAAGTGAACACGACAGTTAAATATTTATACTTGAAATATTTGATTAAAGGGATGTCGACCAGTTTTTTTTTTTTTAATTTGGATATCTGATAAAGGCAACTCGTAATGTTTTCATTAAAAGTGGCAAAGAAGATATAGACGTTCATTTATAAAAAGCTTAACTTCCTGTCTCTTGTATAACTAAGTACAGGAGTCTTCCATCTTAATTTTTCGCCTGTCAAAAAGTTTTCCTAAACCTTTTAGTCTTTTCTGAGCCGGTAGATTTTTCCCAGCTCATACCATCCTATCTCCAAGATAAAAATCTCTTTGACCCAAAGCTCCCCCTCTCTCTCTCTCTCTCTCTCTCTCTCTCTCTCTCTTTCTGAGGTGATATGTTTTCACTGGTTTTATTTAAATAGTTTGGCTTATGCGATTTGCTTTATTTTGCCTTTCAAAAACAAATAATTTTTTACCATAGTCCCCTCTCTCTCTCTCTCTCTCTCTCTCTCTCTCTCTCTCTCTCTCTCTCTCTCTCTCTCTCTCTCTCTCTCTCTCTCTGTCTATCAGTGGTTATATTTTTGAACCGGTTTTATCTAAATGGTTTAGCTTATTTGATTTTCTTTATTTTTCAACCCAAAAGCATATAATTTTCTTACCATAGCTCCCCCGCCCCCTCTCTCTCTCTCTCTCTCTCTCTCTCTCTCTCTCTCTCTCTCTCTCTCTCTCTCTCTCCTGTTTGATTTCTCTGTTGATTTGCTAATACATACACGTGGTACCAACCCTCCTTTTTATAGAAAAGTGATTATGCAGCCCAGGCTTCTCTCTCCAGATTTTTAGGGCTTCCAGAAGGCTTAGACGGGAATGGTCGGTGTTTAATTAATGATTTCAGCACTAGGGATGACGTCACATCCTCATATCCTGACGGTGCGTGCCGTCCTGGCGTTATTTTAGATGGCGCCTTCCCGAGCGTGGCAGGAGATCGTCCTGAATCAGCGCTTAGTCGTCAGACCGATGCAGGAGCTGAGGCAGTCACTCTCAGACGGGCATTTGTGCCGCTAGACCAGGTTGGTTCTCTTCAGGGGATCCTGTTGGGAAGGACCGGTTCATTCTGCATCGCCTGACTGTTGGGCAGGTGTACTAGGAGAGTTATGGGTGGAAGGCACCGACAGAAGAAGAGCGCGCAGCCAGGTCCATCGTTGGAAGAAACGTCGGCTCATCTGACCTAGAAAAAAAGAGAGGAAGTTTTTTTTTATATATTACAGAAATGGAAAAACCAGCAGCCTAGTGATGAAAAATAACACGGCCCTCTTCAACTGACGGACACCAGCTGTTAAACTCTACGGGTTGATCCACCCATGTTTCACGGCCTTTTCTGTTGCATGAGAGAAGCACAATTATTATTGTTATATACAAAGGCAGTGTCCAGTTATCGTCCAATATTAACCTAGAAGAGAATAGAATGATATGGGAAATAATAATAATAATTATTATTATTATTATTCAGTTAATGAAAGCTGTCCATATGGAACAAGCCCACGCGGACCACTGACTTGAAATTCAAGCATCCAAAGAATATGATGCTCATTAGGAATAATAATAATAATAATAATAATAATAATAATAATAATAATAATAATAATAATAATAATAATAATAATAATAATAATAATAACTGTAAAAGCCGAAGAATCTGAGAAAAATGAGACTCAAAGGAAACAATAATTTTACAGAAAGTTTTGAAGTGATGTTCCTTTCAGTCAGGTAAATTTTCTCAGGAAGCCTTCCAGCAATCCACAGGAGAACTGCTTTGCGAAAGAAACATATAAGAGAGAGATTTCGGAAACAGGAAATATTATTCTCATAATAATTTTGGTCACGCCACGGGAAATCTATCACCTGTACAGAGTAAAATATACGCGGGGGGTTTTTGGCGAGCAGAATATTGCGAAACTTTATTCCCGGAAAAGCAAAGTAATTGCGATACTCCGAGGACATTTGTATCAGGCCGGGGAACGAAAATGTACACTTTGTCTGACAGATGAAACGAATTGGTGCCGTCGAACAAATTTACTTTGATGACAATAGAATTTTAACCAATTCATTTCTGAACATTGCATTTACAGGAGTAATATCGATTTCAAGTTTAGCGGGTAAAACCCACTAAATTATCCTAAAGCTAATTTTTATTCGACCCAAAACAATAATGTTAAGAAATCAGGGGTTTTGCGTGTGTGAAGCCTTACGTATGTTGAGGATGAAACAGACGGTGTTAGGATATAGAGAGGAAACATCCTATCCATACTTCACTGTTTGTCCCAAACAGTGAAGTTACTATTATGAAATTCATTCGATTTGCCAAACATTCTCATTTCGCACGTGAAATATGTTTAGCGGTTTGCGTGTGAGAGCTTATTGATTATTTTCCTGATAGACGAACTGCAGCAGTAGAAACGTCAAGGGGAATATTCAGTGGTTTCCTCTCCAGTGAATCGAGACATTTTTAACCACAGGATTTTTGCTGGCGCAGGAATAAAAGGGACGGAGAAGTGGCTATGGAATTCTCGTGAACTACACAAGATAACGAAAACTATGATCAGAAAATTAAACCACTGATGTTGATTGCCTGAGTACTGATGAGCAGTAACTTCCGATATGGTGAATACAGAATGAGTGAGGGAACAGTTTTCTGTTCATATCAGTCAGTGGTTACACACGGTTGCTGACGGAATAAGGATAAATTTAACAAACTTCTTTATAGCAGGTACATAGAAAATCATGATCAGAAAGCAAGTGAGGTTTCCACCATCTAAAAATGTGGGAACTTCTCTTTCAAAAGAGTGACCGCTACAGATATCAAGGACTGTAGAAGTGAAGGAATTATTTCATTTCCGTGGCGTCCATGGATGCACGAAATTCAAGTTCGGCTGCGAAAGCAAACTGAACTCCCGGAGTTACAAAGAAAGGAAGAAAATTGGTCCTTTCTCAGCCTTGAACGAATCACTTTCTTTTACTTGATAACAGCAGCTTTTATATTCACTCATAAAAGCTTAGGCGTTAATTTCATGCTGCGTCAGAAGTCGTGGGTAGTCAATAACATTTGGATTTCAATTCGAACTGATTTTCCCGAGATTCCCCTATGCTTGATTATGAGGTTTGTAGAGTGTGATGAAATTGTTCTTTATATATATATATATATATATATATATATATATATATATATATATATATATATATATATATATATATATATATATTAAATTAAAAGCCCCTCAGAACGTTACAGCCTATATTAATAAAAGTTTCCGGAATATTATGTAAATGAAAAATACAGTTGTCGAGCTATTTTTATTCAATAACTCTTGACCATTGATGAAAGATTAATTTCTAATCCTCGCATCAAAAAGTTAATTAATAATTTGAATTGGAGTCAAAGGCAACGCATAAATTGACATTTTTCCTCCGAACTGAAATATCTATTAATTGTACATTTATAAATTCAAAGTAATATATACATGCATAATTTAATCATGCCGAAATGGTAAGGGATTCATGTTTCATATTCCTGCTCGATACCTTTGAATCATTTACTCAAATATTTGAATAAAAACGCAACCTCCGATTGGCTTATTATCACATAATATATCTCATTCGTATCCCGTGGCATCTCAGAAGATTATCATGTGACATATTATTACTCATGAGTAAGCCTTCATTTGGAGGAAAACTGTCTTTCTTTACGCTTTGACTGTCCTACCTGGACATTGAGAAACATCCAACTTCAGGATGTATTTTTGAACTGTACAGTAACGCTCAATAAGAGTTTTCATGTTTTTAAAGCATTGCTGTTATTAATCCATCAACTTACAGCCTTCGAATA
The DNA here is from genome assembly GCF_040412425.1 of Macrobrachium rosenbergii. NCBI lineage: Eukaryota > Metazoa > Arthropoda > Malacostraca > Decapoda > Palaemonidae > Macrobrachium > Macrobrachium rosenbergii. Next base: position 603,001 of record NC_089769.1, on the reverse strand, counting down.
ATAATAATAATAATAATAATCCATTATTCAAAACCAGACCAATTCTTTATCAGACGACGAGCAAAGCTTTGCTGACTATAGACAAAATACCGATTGAGCAATAATTCCTCATCCAGTCAGAACATATTCAGAACAGATATTCACGCTGCATGAACCATTTAACTCGTACTCGAATTATTCAGTAAATGATTTAGGTTTATGAGTAATTCTTCCTTCATACACGATTTATTTTCTTCTAATTTGAGTGCCGTCTCTTACAGTGATTATCATAAAATGAAATATTAATTAATAAGCGACTGATACGGCCGAGATATCGCTTTCAATCTGTCATTTCAATATTCTGTATTTCAGAAGGACGCGTCTGTTAGAGAGAGAGAGAGAGAGAGAGAGAGAGAGAGAGAGAGAGAGAGAGAGAGAGAGAGAGAGAGAGAGAGAGGATGAATTATCACCAGCCGACTCATTTTAGACGAGGGAAACGCTATGGATTTCTTCCCCAGTTCCGTCGGATAAGTTCTGAATTAATTAACTGAATACGGGTAAATATACTCTATATTTCATTTTTATGCTAAATGAGAAGTAGATGAGAGAGAGAGAGAGAGAGAGAGAGAGAGAGAGAGAGAGAGATATGTATATTAAAGTGAACTATTGTGCTTTTCCATAACACAGATTTCTAATTCTTTTTATGCTAATTAAGAAGTAGGTGACAAGTAAAGAGAGAGAGAGAGAGAGAGAGAGAGAGAGAGAGAGAGAGAGAGAGAGAACATTACATTAGCTTGAACCACCGTCCTTTTGCATTACAAGCAGATTTCACATTACTCTCCCATCAAAATTTGCAGAGCTCGTCCACCAACTGGAGAGCATTACTCTGGAATCGTATTCAGTCGATGACCTACTCTCTTTAACAGAGGAAATCGGTCTGTCACTGAACTGAAACGAATTTAGAAGCCTCTGAGTCGCGGAGAGAATCATCAGTGACCATTACGACATTAAGGGACATAATCTCACGAAATTAATGTGATTTTTGCCGAAGGCGATGAACTCTCTGTCTCACTTTCAAGGAATTAGAGCAGATAGAATATGTGCGTCCCATAAAAAAATTGACTTTTTGATTACTGAGTTTGAGGTATATATATATATATATATATATATATATATATATATATATATATATATATATATATATATATATATATATATATTATATATACCTTTCTTTCATTTAATCTTCAGCTGAAAATCCTTAAAGCCAGAGCTAAAACATTCTAAACTTCTGAGTGGATTCCAGAGCTATTCTCTACAACAGCTCCGTTCTACAAAATATTATTTTCTCGTTCAGTGCAATGATATTCTCTACAGCAGACAAGATGATGTTTAATACAAAATTTCAAGGTGACTTTGCCTACAGAATATTTCGTTCCTTCCAACGACATATTTAGAAAGAAATTATCTATTCACTTGTGTCTGTTTGGTTGGGGGGAGATGGTCGTCTCTCAGAAGATTTTTTGAGGAATTTCTTCTTCTTCTTCTTGACAGAAGGACGACGGACAAAATAAGAGTTTACCAACAGCTTCCATTATGGATTCGAATCCGTGAAAGCATAAAGAATCATTTTTCCACTTTATCTTCTGAATAATAATAATAATAATAATAATAATAATAATAATAATAATAATAATAATAATAATAATAATAACAAAAATTTAGGAACAGTGTCTTCATAACAGCAGTCAAATTTAATAACATCCGTCCAAAGCCCATTCATTCCAGAACGTTTCTGCGGTCGTTGCTACCACCGCTAAAATTCAAATGAAGCCCGGGGCACAGGCACGTCGTATTTATGCCCTAGAACTCTGCAAACCCGCCTGCCGTTACAAACGCGACAAGTTTGTAGACTCGTCTTCATTCGCCTTTTGTGAATGGGACAGAGAGCCACCGAAATGAGAAAGGAATAAATTCACTTTGGACAGCTGTTGCATAATGCAGCTGCCGCTACGGAGACACTCGTTCGGGAAATTTAGGAATTGTAGTATTCGTCCAACCACAGCCAGGCGGT
>NC_089769.1:525948-598448 GCF_040412425.1 Macrobrachium rosenbergii | reverse complement strand
CACAAATATACCACTGTTCCCTTGTGCATATCTCACACATTTCTTATGTTGTTCAATTCTTTTTCCAGTGCTTTCCCAGTTTGGCCAATATAAAAGTTGTCACAAGACTTACACGGAATTTTATATACACATCCTTTAATATTGTCTGGGAGTTCTTGATAAGTACATTTTCATTGTTGTATTGTTCTTAAATGCGACATTAACACCAAAATTCTTAGAAGATGAGGGATATCTTTCATACTATTATTATAAGGCAGAACAAGCAAATTTTTTTGTGTTGTAAGGTTCTTTCTGGTTTTGATACATAGTCTTTTTGCCACTTCAAATGCACTGTTTAATACACTATCAGGATATTTCAATTTTTGCCTGCATTCTTAATCTTATCTATTTCATCATCAATATATTCAGGGCTACATACCCGTAATGCTCTTAAAAACATAGATGAAAACACTGACTTTTTAACCTTATTGCTTTGTCCAGAATAGAAATGCACATAGGAAGAAATATTAGTGGGTTTTCTATACACACTATATTTAAACCCACTACTATTTCTTCGTATGAGGACATCCAGAAACGGTAAGCACCCATCATTTTCCATTTCCATCGTGAATTTAATTGATGGTACTAATTGATTTAACTTAGCAAAAAAGTTTTTTACATCTTGGTTCCCTGGCCATACACAAAGAAAAGAAGATATTAAACAACATAATCCCACGTAATGTAACATGGTTTAGGTATGTTGACGACATAATTTGTGTATGGCCAGGGAACCAAGATGTAAAAAACTTTTTTGCTAAGTTAAATCAATTAGTACCATCAATTAAATTCACGATGGAAATGGAAAATGATGGGTGCTTACCGTTTCTGGATGTCCTCATACGAAGAAATAGTAGTGGGTTTAAATATAGTGTGTATAGAAAACCCACTAATATTTCTTCCTATGTGCATTTCTATTCTGACAAAGCAATAAGGTTAAAAGTCAGTGTTTTCATCTATGTTTTTAAGAGCATTACGGGTATGTAGCCCTGAATATATTGATGATGAAATAGATAAGATTAAGAATGCAGGCAAAAAATTGAAATATCCTGATAGTGTATTAAACAGTGCATTTGAAGCGGCAAAAAAGACTATGTATCAAAACCAGAAAGAACCTTACAACACAAAAAATTTGCTTGTTCTGCCTTATAATAATAGTATGAAAGATATCCCTCATCTTCTTAAGAATTTTGGTGTTAATGTCGCATTTAAGAACAATACAACAATGAAAATGTACTTATCAAGAACTCCCCAGACAATATTAAAGGATGTGTATATAAAATTCCGTGTAAGTCTTGTGACAACTTTTATATTGGCCAAACTGGAAAGCACTGGAAAAAAAGAATTGAACAACATAAGAAATGTGTGAGATATGCACAAGGGAACAGTGGTATATTTGTGCATGTTAGTGAGAACAATCATGCTATCAACTGGGAAGGGGCAAAAGGATTGTATATTCTAATAATGCACTGAAAGGAACATCATTGAATCTAGCTTCATAAAGAAAGTTACAACCATAATATGAATATCAGTCAAGGGATGTATAAACTTGATCCTTTAATATCAAAAGAAATTTGTAAATTGTTTAAACTTTAAGGTAGGCAGTAGAGATATATGAAAATAGGATTATCATATTTGTAAACACAGTACGAGGGTAGTAATGTTAATGAGTTTCCAAACTCCGCCTCCATGACACCTGTCAGGTGTGGATCTGAGGTGGGTATGGTCTGTTTATCAGCAATGTCCCCTGAGAGTCTATTGTGATTTTTAGCCAAATGAGTTTAAAGGCCACTCCTACCTCGACACCGGCCTGAGTGGGGATATGGAGTCTCTAACGGTTGTGTATGTTCGTCAGTACTGTTCTTGTAGTATATATATTTGTGACTTCTCACACTCTGTATCAGTCCTTCGTCAATGGCTTGGAAATAAAGTCGAAACCGGTCAGGACCTATACCCCGTTTCTTATTTTTCACCTGTGGTAATGTGTGATAAATGAATCACGTACAAAAGTGATAATAATCATATATATATATATATATATCAGTTCTTTCAAACGCCTTCTTTGTTACTGAACTCCTAACTCACTCGTAGTTTACCTAGCCAAAACACTATATTCTTTTCGGTGGCGTTGATTATGCGCTGTAGCGGCTGTACAGAAAACTCGATTGCGCCGAAGAAACTTCGGCGCATTTTTTCACTTGTTTAGCTTCAATCTTCATCTCCACTGTGCATCTCAGACTAACTCTGTCCACCAAAAGTGTTTATTATTACCAGACATTTCATAGAATGGATTATTAACATCATTCACTGAGTTACGTGATTTTGGGGGATTCAGTTACACACTAAGAGCGCCGGAATGACACCAGATACGCTGCTTAGAGGATACCATCAACTTATGCATCCTAAATTATCTTGCAACTCTGGAAACTCAGCCTTATTGGGTAACTTATATTACCACCAAGTTGCCTTAAACAATGGAGATCTCTGGGACGTGAATAGATTTCAGTGGCTAACCAATATTACACATATTGAGAAGTTCCAATAATACCAATTTTTAGCTTTCTGTAAAAGAAAACTATTGTGCCGGCTTTGTCTGTCCGTCCGCACTTTTTCTGTCCGCCCTCAGATCTTGAAAACCACAGAGGCTGGAGGGCTGCAAATTGGTATGTTGATCATCCACCCTCCAATCATCAAACATACCAAATTGCAGCCTTCTAGCCTCAGTAGTTTTTATTTTATTTAAGGTTAAAGTTAGAAATAATCGTGCTTTTTGGCAACGATATAGGAAAGGCCACAGCCGGACCGTGGTTAAAGTTTCATGGGCCGCGGTTCATACAGCATTATACAGAGACCACCGAAAGATAGCTTTATTTTCGGTGGCCTTGATTATAGGCGGTAGCGGCTGTACAGAAAACTCGATTGCGCCGAAGAAGCTTCGGCGCATTATTTACTTGTATTTTATTGGTAAGGAAGTTTGTTAGAATTCAAATAACAAGGCCTTATGAAATACAGAAAGAAGATATCAGTTATAAGAAAACAGTAAAACTGAATTTAAAAAAAATGAATGAATAAACAGATAAAAAGTAAATAAATGATTAAAGTACAGGGAGAATTGTTTTAGGGTAGTATGTATGTATGTATGTATGTATACTCAACATTCAAACATTTCTATCAACAGATGTCAAGTCTACAACGAAAATTTTACTATACTTATAATACAATCCGTCCGCATTACAGGTTTTATTACGTTACTCTAAACCAATTTCCTTTCTTCTTTTATTTTGTGAGTTGGAAACGAGGCCATATATTTCAGCTTAAGCGTCGTTGGACGTCGTTTGCAGGCCGTAAATGTTAAGACCAGCGCAAACAGAAAGGCATGATGGATGGCTCAGTCCAAATACCGAGCGGCTTTCGTGCACGGAGAAGGGAATTCTCTTTTATTGCTTGTGTTAATCTCCCTATAACTTGGTTACTGGGGATGAGTGCCTTCAGAAATGAAAGAATTCTCTTTGTTTCAGTTGTATATATTGGTGTCATATATCGAATTTGCTATGGTTTGAGTTTTGTTAGCCTAAAAGAGGGTGGACATATAAAGAACTGTTTCCTTGTTACATACAGCATAGGATTTTTAGTTTTCTGAGAAGATAACTTTGTCTGTCGGCATTTTTTTCCGTCCGCCCTCAGATCTTAAAAACTGGTGAGGCTAGAGGGCTGCAAATTGGTATGTTGATCATCCACCCTCCAGTCATCAAGCATACCAAATTGCAGCCTTCTAGCCTCAGTAGTTTTTATTTTATTTGAGGTTCAAGTTAGCCATAAATATTTAAAAATTAATCAGTACACCGATTTATTTTTTAAATATAAGTACATTTACATAACTGTGGATTTGTTTCTCCATTTTAAGACTCATGCTACTATGAGTATTATTATTATTATTATTATTATTATTATTATTATTATTATTATTATTATTATTATTATTGCCTCTCCTGTACGTTTACAGCATACAATTCACTTTGTTGATGCTATCGTCTCTCATAACTGTATCACGTATTAGAATTATGTTTAAAAAACAATATAAACCCGAATATCATACAAAGAATATTTTTAATCTTTAAATCTACGTAAGAATAATAATTTCAAATCCTCCATACTTAAGAGTACTCAGATAATTTTGGGCAGGGGCATTTAGCCAAAATGGATTTTCTTTCTTTTCGAACTCGGGGGAAACTTTACCACGAGAACGAGGAGATGGACAGAAAAATGTTCCTTAAAATATAAACTTATCCGCGTCGTTACTGGGAAATGTTTGCAATAATGACCTGGATGAGTCCATAATTGCAAAAGTTATTCTGCTTCGTTTGTTCTCCTCCCCTGGCTCTCTCTCTCTCTCTCTCTCTCTCTCTCTCTCTCTCTCTCTCCCCCCCTCTCTCTCTCTCTCCCCTGGCCCTCTTTCCCACCCCCTCTCTCTCTCTCTCTCTCTCTCTCTCTCTCTCTCTCTCTCTCTCTCTCTCTCTCTCTCTCTCTCTCTCCTGGCCCTCTTCCCCCTCTCTCTCTCTCTCTCTGGCTTCCCCCTCTCTCTCACTCTCTCTCTCTCTCTCTCTCTCTCTCTCTCTCTCTCTCTCTCTCTCATCCAACGGCAAGATTATGTTTAGAAGCAGATTCGATTCTCAAGGGAAACATTACTTTTCAGGGCGTCAGCTTCTCCGTGGGTGCATCAGGAAATGATTGATTGATTGATTGATTGATAGATTGTGTGTGTGTGTGTGTGTTTGGTAGGTGTGTGTTTGTGAGGGGGAAGGGGGGGGGGATCATGTCGGCTCAGGAATACAAAAAGACGTTTTTAAATAAAGTTGGGACGAACCTGGTAATTACATTTTTGGAAACATTCTTCAACCAAAAGATATTTCCTTATCTCCTACTGACCAGCAAATAAAATCCAGAGAAAAATATTGGAACTATTTCATGTCTTCAAAGTTTTTAACCGACCCAGCTTATCTCCAGAAATTCTGAGAATCGTCTGTTTACGAAACTGAGCTCCAACGTCAAAACCATTGTTCAGTCTTCGCCTGTTGGTCCACATTGACAGAGACGAACGGTTTGACGGACTGGGAGTGAGACAGGAAGAGGCACTGAATCGCAAATTTTTTCCCAGGAATATTCAGGAAAGTCTCCATTACAGAGGCTGTGTGTTCGGCGGCCTAAGAGGGCGAAAATGACAAGGATGGAGTAATGATATATATATATATATATATATATATATATATATATATATATATATATATATATATATATATATATATATATATATATATATATATATATATAGAAGGATCCACAATAATACTCTTGTCTAGTAAGACGAAATGTATTTGTAAAAATATTCTAAACTCTGTAAATATTTCCACAATCACATTTCGCCTTTCTAAACAAGAGTATTACTGTGTACCCTTCTGTTGACAGATAAGAAACACGAGACGATGTTTTCTGAGATCCAGGGATATAGCAGAATAGCAGAAGACCTTTTTCCTAGAGTAATCACGATGAGAGGTTAAAGCTGTTCGTAAAAGTTCTAATTTCTTTTTATGCATTCAGAACAATACGCAAATAAGACATTATCCTAATAACTGCATTGCAATGACCTCAATACCTATCAGAATGACTTCAATACTTTAATTTTTCATTGCATTTTATTAATATATTTTATGTCAAAGCAAGCACAATATGCAAGTTAATTATCTAAATGTAGTTGAATACAGATTGCATACTTTAGATTTTTGTAGTCACGTAAAAACAATAGCAATTCATCAAAATTGTGCTATTTCATACTTGTACCATAAACAAGGATATTTTTTTAATACATTAATGTCCAGTTTCAATTATAAGACAAAAAAAGGATTATAATAGTGCCACTGTATTAATTGTGGGGTATTTATATGCTGTTTGGATTAGTAAAAAGAAACTTTATACGAAAGAGGAAGCAGATGCTTTTGTTATGCGCAAATTTTGTTATGATAGGTGGCTATCAAAAAATAATGACAAAGAAAGAGTAAATAAAATTTCCACAAAAGAGTATATTATAAATTACTGTTTTTGAGTAACCATTAACTAAAGCAAAACTAGTAAATTGTCAGTTTAGAGGGATTATGCTTATGTAAAGAAATGCCTATGTATACTGTACTGTCTTGATGTATACTGTAATCATATAGTAAATATTGTCATTATAAATAATGTAAGTTTAATCCTTTCAATAAAAAAAAAGAGTCGACGTATTCGGTTAATGAACAAAAGGCCCAGTATTTGTTTATTTTAAAAATAGATTAACGCCAAAAAAAAACTTAAATCATCGCCCAGATCTACCAAATTAAAATGCAAATAACCTGGCAGTTTTAATCTTCTTCAGCAGACTAACTTTCATACCTGAATGACTGTGTATACACTGAATCGCAAATCTTACATGAATAATTATCTAAACATGGCTTGCATGAGGAGAACTCATAATGAAGCAGTAGTTTCATCAAATAATTCATTTACTAGTTTTGGGTTGTGAAGGAATTACCATGGCAAAGTAAGTTCGGGATTGCAGATTCCCTTTGACAGGTCCGGAATTAGTGACCCTTTTATACTTGGTGGAATGTTAAGTGAGTTTCGGCATATCGATAGACTTTCAGCTCTTTTGAGTTGGCTGGAGCTAAAGAATATTTCGAGGAAGCTTCTAATGTGCACGAGGGAATATCACAGCTGAAAAAGAAATTGCATATACTTCAGCTAATAAAAAAGTAAAGGTACTTTTCTTCTTGAAGTTCAGCAAACTGATTGAATCTCAGTTGTTCTTTGGTGTTGGCTAGAGCTAAAGAATATTTCGAGAAGGCTTCTACTATGTATGAGGGAATATCACAGCTGAAAAAGAGATTGCTTATACTTTCATCTAATAAATAACAAATGCGCCAAAGTTTTTCGGCGCAATCGAGTTTTCTGTACAGCCGCTACAGCGTATAATCAAGGCCACCGAAAATAGATCTACCGTTCGGTGGTCTCGGTATAATGCTGCATGAGTCGCGGCCCTTGAAACTTCAACCACGGTCCGGTGGTGGCCTATCCTATATCGTTGTCAGAAGCACGATTATGGCTAACTTTAACCTTAAATAAAATAAAAAAAACTACTGAGGCTAAAGGGCTGCAATTTGGTAAGTTTGATGATTGGAGGGGTGATGTTTAACATACCAATTTGCAGCCCTCTAGCCTCTGTAGTTTTTAAGATCTGAGGGAGGACAGAAACAATGAGGACAGAAAAAAGTGCGGACAGAATAAAGTGCGGACAGAATAAAGTGCGGACAGAATAAAGTGCGGACCGACAGACAAAGCCGGCACAATAGTTTTCTTTTACAGAAAACTAAAAAGCAAAGACAGTTTTCTGCCTGAAGTCCAGCATATTGGTAGAATTTCTTTTCTCCTGATTGGAATGAAACGAACAAATATTTTGAGAAAACCTTCATTTTGCATGAGAGAATATCACAGCTAAAAGGAGAAAGGTCCTGAATTTTTTTACAAAGGAAAACGTAAAAACACGTCGCCCATCTGAAACAAAACAAACAAACATTATCTTCCTTGAAAGTCATGAATTCTCCACCTCGACTTAATCACTGTTTGTCACCCAGACAGTTTTGCAATTTTCATCATTTGCTGCCGTCAAAGTTCATTAAAGTTAATTGCTTTCCTGTCCCTTGCTATGAACTTGCAATATTCTTTTCGTGTGCTGGTTAGGTATTTCTCAGTATTCTTCCAAAACGAATCATTTTTTCCTTGGTTCCTGAAGTTAACGACAAAAATGCAAAATAAAAATAAAAAAAAAAAATTTCTATGATAAAAGCAAACACCATCATAATTCCGATCAACTGCTATAATATCAAACTGATAGCCAACTGCGTATTATGGCTTCAGAATATAATTCAAAGCAACTGCTATAATACCAAATGAATTGCAAGCTGCGTTGCATGCTTTCGAATATAAAGCGACAGAATCCACGATATTTACGGTTATTGCAAACATATTCATGGAATTACAATTCTAATTAGGTAGGCCAATTTATTGGCGTCAGGACAATTCTGTTGCTAAAAGGACCGAGTACTTAATATCAATTATTGCCCAATGAATCTGAATGAGCTAAAGATCACTAACATAATGTCCATTCAGGCAAAAATACTCACATAGAAATAAATGAGCTTTTGATAAATAGCTGTAAGAAATATATGGAAATGATTTACATTTTTTAATAGTACCAAAATCATCTATGGCAAATAGGATGAACATTCATTTCCATTCATTATTTTGAGGTTATGTTTAGATAGAGAGACATAATATCGTTTGGATTTAAACTGGGAATGGATTATTGTGGGTTAAACTTTATATATTCTTTCCATATATAATTTTTGTATCCTAAACTATTCATAAAAATTGACTGACTTTAGCAGGTGTGTGTGTGTATATATATATATATATATATATATATATATATATATATATATATATATATATATATATATATATATATATATATATATATATATATATATATGTATATACATAAATATAAATGTAAAATATATATAATTATTTTTCACTGACTGAGCCATTTCTTCTCCTGCGTGACCATCACCACAGTAATAACCCAAATATTCAATAAAATTCATTCGATAAATCTCTAAACAAAATCCATACCCCTTCCATTCGCAAAAGCCTGGCTGACTGTTACCCTTCAGTCGAGGGTAAACATTGCAGACTCCATTTGTAACAATCAAAACTCTGGCCAAGCGATACACACCGTGTCAGGCAAAGTAAATACATATGTTTTCCTCCCCTCTGCAGTTATTTTGCAAATAAATGTGCGTGGAATTTCTCCTTTCAATTCAGGGCAGGTGGCGGCGTCTACCTATTCACGCCATCGCGCCAGTCACCAGAATTTCAGGGAAAAAGTTACTGATTGTCTTTGTTTGTTATTGTTATTATTATTATTATTATTATTATTATTATTATTATTATTATTATTATTATTCAGAAGATGAAACCTATTCACATTGAACCAGCCCACAAGGGCCATTGACTTGAAATTCAAGCTTCCAAAGAATATTATTATTATTATTATTATTATTATTATTATTATTATTATTATTATTATTATTATTATTATTCAGAAGATGAAACCCATTCATATGGAACAAGCCCACCACAATACTCTTTGATGGACTATGGAGATAAAATGCATAAACAGTTCTGAAATAAAATCAGTAATGATTTTGAGCGCAAGGAGTAAACACACGAGGTGATTTAAATAGCTTATTACTTAATTTAGAACTGTATTATCGAGGGTCATTGTTGCTGCCTTCCATTATATTTGAGGCGTCGTTGTTTAGGATAGAACTGAAGATTGTGTCAATATATATAAATATATATATATATATATATATATATATATATATATATATATATATATATATATATATATATATATATATATATATATATATATATATATATATATATATGAATCATTCCATTTCCCATACGCTCGTCAGGTCTCCGGGAAATAAATCCCTTTATCTACTCGCGTGATTAACAGCAGGACATTCCCCACTTTTCCACACGGGTAGCGAGGCAAACTTCGTTTGATGTGACCTCCGTCAACGACGAAAAGTTATTCAGGTAGAAAATGCAGGCACCGGTGCCTGTGGGGTCACGTCATTCATGAAAGCCGTTCCTATGAAAAAAATATTTCGTTTGTCACGAACGGTTCTCCTGGGGGAAATGTCAGTACTTTGGGATAAAGGATGATTTTGTTGGAAATGTTTTTATCTGAATTGTCACTTGCTGATGGCGGAATTACGATCGTAATAAGGTATTTCATCTGATTACATGCGACAAAGGACTGTCGTATGTGTAATATCTGTAAATAATACAGTAACTTTTTCTGTAATGGTTATTGATGACAATGCTCTTGCAGTGTTGCGCTCTGAGTACAAATGCACTACGACACTCCCCTCGGGTGTAATTATGACTGTAGGCATTACTTAATAAGGATCTTTGCAGCGTGCCTTCGGCCCCTAGCCGCAACCCCTTTCGTTCCTTTTACTGTAATTTCTTTCATATTCTCTTTCTTCCATCTTAATTTCAATCCTCCCCCAACAAGTTTCATGGGCCGCGGCTCATACAGCATTATATCGAGACCACCGAAAGATAGATCTATTTTCGGTGGCCTTGATTATGCGCTCTTGCGGCTGTACAGAAAACTCGATCGCGCCGAAGAAACTTCGGCGCATTCTTTTACTTGTTTTTGATTTACGCATATTCCAAATGTGGATCATTTAATTTTGTAGCTAAAATGCCATCATTATGATAAGCTTTTTCATGTAAATCATCAAAAAGAGAAAACTACATTTAACTGCGAATGCCTGAATACTTCATATCTTCGTAAATAGTCTCGCCAGATTCTTCAGTGAGTTTCAACTCCCGATCTGATTTTCAATAAAATTGAGGATGATTCATTATTCTTGACTTGCAATGGTCGCATCAGTCTTTTTGAGACAGGCGTACCATCGCCTTGTCTATAATTACATCTCTTCAACCTTTAAAGTAACTGGGCTCAGCCTGTATTTACTGTTCTCTGGACTGACATTTCAGACAAACCAGAGTTTTAAATCGAGTCTTAATTCTGACTAGATGCTTTCTCCTTTCAATTTTCTGTAAAAGAAAACTATTGTGCCGGCTTTGTCTGTCCGTCCGCACTTTTTCCTGTCGGCACTTTTTTCTGTCAGCACTTTTTCTGTCAGCCCTCAGATCTTAAAAACTACTAAAGCTAGAGTTGCTGCAAACTGGTATGTTAATCATCCACCCTCCAATCATCAAACATACCAAATTGCAGCCCTCTAGCCTCAGTAGTTTTGATTTTATTTAACGTTAAACTTAGACATAATCGTGCGTCTGGTAACTATATAGGATAGGTAAAGATAGATCTATTTTCGGTGGCCTTGATTATACGGTGTACAGAAAACTCGATCGCGCTGAAGAAACTTCGGCTCACTTTTGACTTGTTTACTTTGAAGCTTCTATTTCTTCCAGTGGCTAAATCAAACCGAGCGACTTTCTTTTATTTAGTCTGGACGATCAAAGAAAAGTTATTTGTCTTCTTGTGGCCATGTTAATTATCGTTCTACCTCTTCTTGACTGTGCAATAATCTCCTAGAGGATGCTGTGGAATTGGAACATATATATATATATATATATATATATATATATATATATATATATATATATATATATATATATATATATATATATGTTAACGTTATCACATACACAATTGTTCTGTGCATTAGTAGAATTAATAACAGGACCTCGTTCAAACTGGATGGTATCTTATAGAGTATTTATTCAGAAAAAAGTGTGTGAGTGTGTGTGTGTGTATGTATGTATGTATGTATGTATGTATAACTGAATCACGAAGATATGGAACGTGGTGAATGTATAAATAAACACAAATACTACGAAGGGAACCACTAGCAATATATGTATGTATATATATATATATATATATATATATATATATATATATATATATATATATATATATATATATATGAATATATATATATATATATATATATATATATATATATATATATATATATATATATATATATATATATATATATATATATACATATACCTAAATACTATTTCCTTTCTCTGAAGAAACATACCAAATAAGAAATCTCCCCCCTAATAATTAACGAGGAGGTCGATGGCAGTCAGCCACCAGAGGCATCCGCAGCCATCCAATAAATACTAAATGAGGGCAGAAGTTCATGTCTATAAACCGTCAATATACTTGGCCACTGAAAGTACCTCGTCCCTTTCGCAGATCAGGCAAAGCTAAATTCTTTTTATATTATCTTGAATTAGTCTCACATTCTTTCATCCTCAAAAGTTAAAGCTACTACTCATCTTCAGTGGAAAGGTAGCGGTTTGGAGGACACTTCTTCCAAAGCCTGGAGCGAAATGCTTCTTTCTTATTCCGTGTCTGGCCTCTTAATTATTTTTTTTAATCGCTCTGCTAGCTTAAGTTCGCCATCCACTTTGTGAATATGCTGCAGCATCTCTATGGGAATAAGTATTGGTTCATCAAATTTGCTCGCAATTAGGTGTTAACTTAGCACAAAACGCTCGACTGTTGTTTACAATTCTCCTTCCCACGTGGGGGAATCACAGATGATTCTCTTCCACTACAAGTTGTTGAAGGCACCAAGTTGTTCATCAGCATTTCTTGTTTTCCTTACGGCGGCTGGCTCAAGTTTGGCCTACGGTTTGTAAGCGCCGCTTCTTTTGCTTATGAGTGGCATAATGAACGTTCAACACCAATAAAATATGGGTTAAAAAAAAAAAACAAAGGAGTTCAAGGGAGCAACACAATTACATGAAGACTTTTAAAGCTCACGTGGGTTACTGAGTTCCTCAAGGTCAACGCTAGAACGTTCAACAGCATTAAAATAAGGGGTTTGAAAAAATAAAAAACAAAGGAGGTCAATGGAGCAACACAATTATAGCATCGATTCGGAGGGCTCACATGGATCACTGAGTTCCTCAGGGTCATTATGGTCAACACTAGACTCAAGCAAACAGCACGGCGTACAACAGCTGAAGTTATCGTACACAGCCAGGAAAAAATGTGAAACTGGAAATAACTGCACAAATCACAGCAGTAACGTAGTGAATTTGCAGAGTACACTCATGGAAGGGGGCTTGTCTGGGGTTAGGCTATCCCTTTGACAGATTTGAAGCGACACGGAGCACGAAATATTACTTTATTATCATACGTCTGGCAAATCCCACACGTTCTCCCATCGGAAAATATCAAAAACTCTATTTTTTCGAACCTACCTTCCACCTTTTTGTACATTTAATGACGAGCAGGGTAATGGCTATTTCCAATCTCTCTCAATCTGACATTAAATATTTCTCGTGTGGCTTGTCGAAATTCATTGTTTGAAAGGATTCCTGAATTCCTGAGATTTCTTCGTACCCGGAATCTGCTTGATATTGGAAAGAAAAATACTTGACGCTTCACGATGAGATATTCAGCGGCCTCTTTTTACCAGTCCTGTCCCTCTCTCGCTTTCTGAATTATTATCTAGAGTGCGCCCAGCGGCTAGAAGGGACATGTTTGAAATGCCTTTGTCACAACAGCGGAGCTTCTTTGGGTTTGTTCCTTGTCGGGAATGACAACTGGGTCCCCTGACTCTTTTTTTAGTTTTCTGTAAAAGAAAACTGTTGTGCCGGCTTTGTCTGTCCTCAGATCTTAAAAGCTACCGAGGCTAGATGGCTACAAATTGGTATGTTGATCATCCACCCTCCAATCATCAAACATACCAAATTGCAGCCCTCTAGCCTCAGTGGTTTTTATTTTATTCAAGGTTAAAGTTAGCCATAATCATGCATCTGGCAATTATATACGACAGGCCACCACCGGCCCGTGGTTAAAACTTCATGGTCCGCGGCTCATACAGCATATATCGAGACCACCGAAAGATAGATCTATTTTTGGTGGCCATGATTATACGCTGTAGCGGCTGTACAGAAAACTTGACCGCACCGAAGAAACTTCGGCGCATTTTTTACTTGTTTGACATTTTTGCCTATTAAATATTTCCCATGGAATTAGTTTTGTTTGGTGCGAAATGCTGTATTTTTGCTGGAATTATAGATTATAGGAAATATATTTCTGGGAACACTAGTTCTAGGTAATATTCTCTCTCTCTCTCTCTCTCTCTCTCTCTCTCTCTCTCTCTCTCTCTCTCTCTCTGCTATATTGTTACTGATTGCCTAGGTTATAAGAGAAGCATTTCTTAGAAAGAAGGGTCCTAGATAATATTCTCTCTCTCTCTCTCTCTCTCTCTCTCTCTCTCTCTCTCTTTCAGAAGTCCGTAAAACTCGTCGCTTTAAACTTTAAGTTGGAGTATTATTATTATTATTATTATTATTATTATTATTATTATTATTATTATTATTAGAAATCCACAATTATATCAATAAATTGTATCATACGTCAAATTTAAAGATAATAATTCTGGTTTTTTTATATACAACAATTTAACCCGGAAGATTACATTTTTTGCATTATTATTATTATTATTATTATTATTATTATTATTATTATTATTATTATTATTATTATTATTATTATTATTATTAAACTATCAAGGAAAATTTCAAGCATTCATTTTTAATCTTAAACTATTCATATCCAATTGCACAAAATGAAAATAAATGGATAGCAAAGAATGCTGCCGTACACTCGTCAGATACATCTTGAACATTTCGAGTTTAAAAATCCACCCCCCCACAAAAAAAAAAAGAAACGCTAAATAATTCCTAATGACGCAAAAATCGCAAGACGAAACCGTCTTGGGAATCTGAGTTTTCACTCAGTCGTCAGGAAGGCGCTTGGCGCTCGGGAGGAGGGGAGGGGGCCGGTTGAGGCGGAGGTGGGGGTGAGGAGGAGAAGAAGGAGCTTTGACAGAAACGGCTAGAGTTTACAGCCTGCATTTGCATATGCATCTGCAGTTGCATGAGAAGTCCCAGCTGCAGGCTGACAACCGTCCCATCGCTGGGGCGGAAACCGGGGAGGGAGAATCATTTCCGGCCTCGCGGAGCTGAACCTACGATGGCTGTCGCAAGCAGTACACTCTGTCATTTAATCCGTGATTCCTATTTCTGTCTATTTATTCGTTATTTTATTAATTCATATGTATTTTTCCTTTTTTTAGTTCATTCACTTTCTATTTTTATAATCTGTTTATATTTGTACCTATTCATTCATTGATTTATCATTTTATCTTTTTTTCAATCACTCTGTAATTTAATCAGTTATTTTTATTCCTATCTATTTATTCATTTTTTTTATTAAATCTTATTTTTTTCGTTTTTGATTCATTGCTACGCTGAAGCAATTCACTCTGTAATTTAATCAATTACTTACACTTATATATATATATATATATATATATATATATATATATATATATATGTATGTATATATATATATATATATATATATATATATATATATATATATATATATATATATATATATATATGTATATGTATATGTATATATATATATATATATATATATATATATATATATATATATATATATATTCATTATTTTATTAATTCATGTATCGTCGCCAGATGCATGATTATGGCTAATTTTAACCTTAAATAAAATAAAAACCACTGAGGCTAGAGGGCTGCAATTTGGTATGTTTGATGACTGGAGGGTGGATGATTAACATACCAATTTGCAGCCCTCTAGCCTCAGTAGTTTCTAAGATCTAAGGGCGGACAGACAAAAGTGCGGACGGACATACAAGGCCGGCACAATAGTTTTCTTTTACAGAAAACTAAAAATAATAGTAGCTAACAAAATCAAACAAATTAAAGGCCATCATCAATGATATATAAACCTTTCATAACAGGAGTAAATTATCCCTTTTTTATTTAGTCACTTCGATAACGAAATATGTCCAGAGTCAGTACATTAAAAAAAAAAATTACCTAACAAAAGGAAGCCAAGTACGAGATGTTATTCATAACCTATAAACCCTTTAGAACAAAAGTAAATTACCAATACTGATCCCATTTTTGTTTTTTCTTCCATTGAAAACTCTATCAGTTATGAAATGCGTTCCCTGTTCACAGAATATCCTAGAGCAACGATAATTCTCCTGAACTGTTTCGCCTCGACATATCATAAATGAATTTCATGAAATCCGGTGCACTTTTCAGGGCTGCCTTTTGTTAAATACACGCCTTACCTCGTCACAGGTCTGGTCAAACGTTCAAGCAATGATTTTGCATGTGAAACATTAAGAGGATATTTGAAGAAAATGTCCAGTGAAATACAATATGTATTTTTCGAAAAAGGCCTTTCACCTTTTTTTGATAGCTAATGTTTTGTGGTAACATACACAATGAATATGTTAGCGACACTCCGATAATATATTTATTTCCAGAATATCAAACCAAGAAAGGTTTATTAGAACTTAGATACCTCAGATTTATTTAGTTGCAATACAGGAAACGCAAGAAGGGTGATGGGTTTATGATCAACAAATTCGTATGCAACTGGAGATTTGATTAGTGAGAATTCAGTCCAGTGTTAAGAGGACGAATATTTTGAAGACTGAATGAGTGTACAGAATAAAAGTGACGTATATCTAAATGATAAGAGTCAATATAAATTTAATCAAGTAAAAAATGATCCGAAGTTTCTTCGGCCCAATCGAGTTTTCTGTACAGCAGCTACAGCGTATAATCAAGGCCACTGAAAATTGATCTATCTTTCGGTGGTCTCGGTATAACGCCGTATGAGCCGCGGCCCATGGATCTTTAACCACTGCCCGGTGGTGGCATGGCCTATATCGTTGCCAGAAGCACGATTATGGCTAAATTTAACCTTGAATAAAATAAAAACTACTGAGGCTAGAGGGCTGCAATTTGGTATGTTTAATGGATGGAGGGTGGATGATCAACATACCAATTTGCAGCCCTCTAGCCTCTGTAGTTTTTAAGATCTGAGGGCGGACAGAAAAAGTGCGGACAGAATAAAGTGCGGACGGGCAGACAAAGCCGGCGCAATAGTTTTCTTTTACAGAAAACTAAAAATGATGAAGAATTAATTCACGATTATAAAAAAAGAGCAGCTGCTGTAGACTTGTAAAATAATTGGAACGTATCCCGAACAGGAAAAAGACGAGGTGCAGTTGGCATCATTCGAGTATATGAGGATAAGAGATGAGCTGCCATGTTGAATAATGAATGTCATTTGCAAAAACGATTTAATTTTCATTTGCTTGCTTTGTTAAAGAACTCGGGAACCGAAGTAATAAGGCAAAAGCTGGGGCTCTAGAAAGCAAAAATCGTGCACATAATTATATACCTGGCGGCCATCCTTGCAATCAAGGATCATTTGCTTTCAATAGAAAGAGTAATGATAATTGGGTTTTTTTAATCCTTGATGGAAGGTTTTATGCCAAAAAAAATTATTTGTTCTTGATTTTATATTTTATTTGTAAAATCTTTCAAATGAACATCACATTATTTTGAAGCTTGAATTTCAAGTTCGTCGCCCATGTAGGCTTGTTCGATACGACTAGCAGTTTATCTTGTGAATAATAATAATAATAATAATAATAATAATAATAATAATAATAATAATAATAATAATGTGCAATAAAAATCCACATTTATACAGTAAGTATATGACTATGTCAAATAAAAATTGTGGATTTTTATTACACGGATTGTGTTCCACGAGATTGTTAATTTCTTAGCAATAATAATAATAATAATAATAATAATAATAATAATAATAATAATAATAATAATAATAATAATAATAATAATAATATTTTGACTATTGAAAATAAAGAAGCAAAGATGTAGTAATATAACTAACCATGATTTTTAGTTTTCTGTAAAAGAAAACTATTGTGCCGGCTTTGTCTGTCCGCCCACACTTTTCCTGTCCGCCCTCAGACCTTAAAAACTGCTGAGGCTAGAGGGCTGAAAATTGGTATGTTGATCATCCACTCACCACTCATCAAACATGCCAAATTGCAGCCCTCTAGGCTCAGTAGTTTTCATTTTTCAAAAGGTTAAAGTTAGCCACAATCGTGCTTCTGGCAACGATGTAGGAGAGACCGTGGTTAAAGATCCATGGGCCGCGGCTCATACAGCGTTATGTGTGTGCGTGTGTGGTTTTGTATTAATAAGTATCGTCATGGCTTGCTGTTCGATTTACAAAGGTAATACACGATCTAAGCATTTTGTGAATTGGACACAATTTTAATACCATCATTATCACATTTAATAACAAAAAGATATGTCCGCTAATGCACCGGAAATTGTACATTAAATCTTGCATGCGCTGAAAAACAATATTATGAATCAAGAGACTCTATTCCGCGTTTTCTTTTTTTCAGTGTAATTAATTCATGAAATTAACTGTAAAGCAAAAAAAAAAAAACCATTAAAAATATATGAAAATAAATTCACATTACTCTGGAACATAGCCCTGGAACATTTAGGACGAGTGGCAATGTAATATAATTATACATTTATGATCTTTCTCTACAACATTTTGCGGGTTTCATATAATTAGCCTTCAGTTACACGATTCCTCCATCAGAAACAGGGAAAAAATAATTTTGTATGAGAGCAATTAAACAGTAATTTAGATTTTGAGAACAATTACTGAAATACAGAGTTTAGGCAAAGGTCAAGCACTGGGATGTATGAGGTCATTCAGCTCTGGAAAGGAAATTGAAAGTAAGTAGGTATATATATATATATATATATATATATATATATATATATATGTATATATATATATATATATATATATGTATATATATATATATATATATATATATATATATATATATATATATATATATATATATATATATATATATTCCTACACAAACAGAGGTAGGAACTTCTATTCAACACCTGCTCTCCAATGTGGGGACCAAACGATCCGGCTCCCAAAAATTGGGGCCTTTCGATAAAAACAAATAGCATAAAAATGGAAAAGGAGAATTTATGTAAATTGGATCTAGGAATGTTTGAAAGAATTTATTGTGTAGATTTTTCCAGTATACGGCTTGGTGAGATAGCATCTCTCTCTCTCTCTCTCTCTCTCTCTTTCTCTCTCTCCCTCTCTCTCTCTCTCTGTTGCTTTCTGTCTGTCCGCACTTTTTTTGTCCGCACTTTTTCTGACCTCTCTTTTTTCTATCCGCACTTTTCCTGTCTGCACTTTTTCTGTCCGCACTTTTTCTGTCCGCACTTTCTGTCCGCTCTTTTTCTGTCCGCACTTTTTCTGCCCGCTCTTTTTCTGTCCGCACTTTTTCTGTCTGCACTTTTTCTGTCCGCCCTCAGATCTTAAAAACTACCGAGTCTAGAGGGCTGCAAATTACTATGTTGATCATCCACCCTCCAATCATCAAACATACCAAATTGCAGCCCTCTAGCCTCAGTAATTTTTATTTTATTTATGGATAAACTTAGCCATAATCGTGCAACGATACAGAATAGGCCACCACCGGACCGTGACTAAAGTTTCATGGGCCAGCGGCTCATACAGCATTATACCGAGACCACCGAAAGATAGATCTATTTTCGGTGGCCTTGATTATATATACGCTGTACGGAAAACTCGTTTAGTTTGGAATTTAGTAAAAATTCACAGCATAAAAATAAATAAATCGCAAGCATGATAGACTAAATATATACCATTTGAACATTAATCAAATTTTGGTTTTACAGTTTTCCTAATCATGTTCCTGCTTTCTGTTCCTCGCTCACTAAAATGAACAACTCCTTCTTTTTTCAAATATAACTTCTAAAAGTGGAAAACTGACGCAGAATATGCTCTGGGGAATAAAAAGTGTAAAAAAATCCGCTAAGCCTACTTTCTGCCGTCACCCTATAATACAGGAAGTCCAATTTTATCTCAGACCGGAAGAGGAAATGAGAAGCCTCGAAGAGAAAGAGAGAGAGGAAAAAAAATCTACGCCTTATACAGCACTTTTCTGAGAAAAATTGAGCTCGGCCCCATTTTGTTGAGCTTGGCTGGAAGTAGGTTAAAAAAAAGTCTAGGAATGAGATTGACTCTTTATATATATATATATATATATATATATATATATATATATATATATATATATATATATATATATATATATGTGTGTGTGTGTGCTTATCCTTCTTTTCTAAGAAAGACAACTTAACTTGTTAGTTTTCTGTAAAAGAAAACTATTGTGCCGGCTTTGTCTGTCCGTCCGCACTTTATTCTGTCGGCAATTTTTTCTGTCCGCCCTCAGATCTTAAAAACTACTGAGGCTAGAGGGCTGCAAATTGGTATGTTGATCATCCACCTTCCAATCATAAATTATACCAAATTGCAGCCCTCTAGCCTCGGTAGTTTTTATTTTAATTAAGGTTAAAGTTAGCCATAATCGTGCTTCTGGAGACGCAACAACACAGGCCACCAATGCCTGCTGAGAGTTTCAGGGCCGCGGCTCATACAGCGTTATACCGAGACCACCTACAGATAAATCTATTCTCGGTGGTCTTGATAATACGCTGTACAGAAAACTCGATTGCGCCGAAGAAATTTCGGCGCATTTTTCCGTGCTACTATCAACAACTATCAATGATACCAGTGATACTAAACGGGCTATGCAAACATTCCAATTCCTTAATCTGAAATTTATTTAAAAGCTTTCGGTGGAACCTCCCAGGGAAGGCTGACGATAATCCTCAAAGCGACATCACGCTCCGGGTATCCAGTTTTTATTTTTTTACTCCCTCGTTCGATGAAAATTCCATCCCTGAATCATTTGGAGTGATCTGTCATTGTAATTCTGATGCCTTACGTGTTTTACTTTTTCTTTTCTCTTTCCCCTTCGGTTATGTTAGCTTATTAGTTTATTTTTAATCGGTCTGCATATTACCGTGTGTATGTGTGTATATATATATATGTATATATATATATATATATATATATATATATATATATATATATATTTATATATATATATATATATATATATATATATATATATATATATATCAAATATATGGAGCCCATAAAAATGCAAAATGTGGAAAATAAAGGCTATATTTCAGAGACAGAACTGTCTTTCTCCTCAGGCAAATATTTGCCTGAGGAGAGAGACATTTTGGTCTCCGAAATATAGCCTTTATTTTCCACATTCTGGCATATTTATGGGATCCTTTATATATATCATATTATATTCTCTACTTTATTGAACTAGTAAAGTAAATTACACCTGGATATTATAGATTATCTCATAATAAAACACAGTCTTTATAGGCGGTGCAAGATAAAATAAATAAGTTACAGGTCAAACTGAGTCTAGGAACATAACGTGACCAATTTTTTTGTTTCGTCTCTCATTTTTTCCGTATATTAAGACGTGGATAGTCATTAACCTCATCAAGAATAAGAGAAGTAAAACCGATATTATTTCGCTTGACAAATTTACGCGAGTGTAGTTTCATGTCTAAGATAATTACATATTCAATGGATTACCACTGAACCTGAGAAGGATCTCCATGACTGAAATAATGATATATCTAAAGACATCCAGTAAATGTTACCAATCGTAGCACCTCCTCGGCTAAATATCTTCTACAAGGCAGGGCAAAGGTACCGCTCGCCCGCTAACGCGAGCTACACCAGGAGTCAAACCGAGTAGTATGACATTTGGAATCACCGTCTCTACAGAGGCGTCAGCGATGATAATTTCTCTCTTCGGTGGCAGAAGCCTTCCTGAGGACCTTTCTGAAAGGCTTCGCTGAGTCAGTCGTCGAAAACTGTTGGTATACGCAGTAAATCCGAAGGGTTTATTTGGTGATAAGTTTCCGCGCTTTCTCGTTGTTCTCGAGAAAGGATTGTTCCGTTAGGGTGAAAAATCGGTGTGGGTAGAAAGTGATAATTTCTTTTTCTCTTTTTTTTTATTTGAGGAGAAAGCCATAACGGGGTGAATGTTGAGTTTATTACAATTGTTATGGGTGTTATAATTTTTTTTTGGGGGGGGTCGGGTTTCGTTAGGTATTTTCCGTTCGCTAGATTTCAGCTTAATTTCATTCCAGTAAAAAAGTTCGCTAACTCAAGTATTCAGAGCGAGAAATAAAATCACATAATTAATGATAAAATCACAACAACCTACTTAGGTTGAAACTAGTTTTTACTTGGTTTAAGTATTCCATTCGTTAAGGTGAAAATAGTTACCTATTAAGTTGAATAATTTCATTTGCTGAGTTGAAACTAGTCTTTATTCGGTATAAGTATCCCATATAAAAATAAGTAAAAAATGAGCCGAAGTTTCTTAGATTTATCTTTCGGTGGTCTCGGCATAATGCTGTATGAGCCGCGGCCCATGAAACTTTAACCACGGGGCGGTGTTGGCCTATCCTACTTCGTTGCCAGAAGCACGATTATGACTAACTTTAACCTCAAATAAAATAGAAACTACTGAGGCTAGAGGGCTGCAATTTGGTGTGTTTGATGGTTGGAGGGTAGATGATCAACATACCAATTTGCAGCCCTCTAGCCTCAGTAATTTTTAAGATCTGAGGGCAGAGAGAAAAAGTGCGGACAGAAAAATTGCTGACAGAAAAAAGTGCGGACAGAATAAAGTACGGACGGACAGACAAAGCCGGCACAATAGTTTTCCTTTACAGAAAACTAAAAACTGTCCTAACTTTAGGCAATTTGAAAATAAAACCAAATGTCACTGGCAAAGATAATCCTAATAAATCTTTTATAATCCCAGGAACTTCCTCCATCATTACTACGCCAAATTGAAATCAATCACTGTCAGAGAACAACTGTCACGTTAAGCCTTTTATAGCAACATGATTCTCTCGCGACTAAACCTGATAACGATACTAGTTGAATGATGATCCTAAAATTACTTTTTTTTATCTACTTGTTTGTTATTTTATTCATTTATCTTTTGTTCTCAAATAACTGATCTCTTCTTCCTGTTATTCCTGTTACCTTCTGTTAATTCTTTCTAATGAATTCCATATTCTTTGGAAGGTTGAATTTCAAGTCAGTGGATCCTGTGGGCTTGTTGTATATGAATATGGTTAATTTTTTCTGAATAATAATATTCCCTATTGTTTGGAAGGTTGAATTTCAAGTCAGTGGCTCCTGGGGTCTTGTTCCGTATGAATAGGGTTCAACTTCTGAATAATAATAATAATAATAATAATAATAATAATAATAATAATAATAATAATAATAATAATAATAATAATAAACTTCAGTGATAAAAGTGTCTCCTCTTTGTCGATCAGTTCTGAAATGCAATACCGGTAAGTTTCATTTCAGATTCTGACCAAATTATAGGATGAACTTCTAATCCTTTAATTGAACAATTGAAACTTCGGAAGTTCACCTTTTTTGCAAATGATTTTTTTTTTTTTTTTGGTTGAGCTGACTAACGTGAATCGTATTACAGAGTACTTTTAGCCTCTGTTTTTTTTCTCTTATGTTAATTCTTTTTTTATTATTCTTATTCCTGTTTCGTTTTTAGTTCTCTGTAAAAGAAAACTATTGTGCCGGTTTTGTCTGTCCGTCCGCACTTTATTCTGTCCGACCACAGATCTTAAAACCCACTGAGGCTAGAGGGCTGCAAATTGGTATGTTGATCATCCACCCTCCAGTCATCAAGCATACAAATTGCAGCCCTCTAGCCTCAATATTTTTTTTTTTATCTTATTTAAGGTTAAAGTTAGCCATAATCGTTCTTCTGGCAACGATAAAGGCCAGGCCAACACCGGCCCGTGGTCAAAGCTTCATGGGCCGCGGGTCATACAGCAATATACCCAGACCACCGGAAGATAGATCTATTTTCGGTGGCCTTGATTATACGCTGTACAGAAAACTCGATTGCGCCGAAGAAACTTCGAAAAATTTTAAAACTTTTTTCCAGGTGTTTCCAGCACTTATTAACAAGTAAAATGGCCCAAACTTAATTAAAACTTCACGAACAAAATTCTTATGAGTAATTTTTTGTGCCAGTGATTTTGCGTCTGTGTTTTACAAAACATATTTAGACAGTCTTGTTGACTTTTGATGTACTGCGTAAATTTCTTCGCCCGGTATCTCCAGTGGGTTTTGCAACTCTAGAAGCAACTGCATATGAAAGAAGACTGAATTACTAAAAGATTCATGTAGGCACCAGGCACTCTTGAATCAGGGCAAGTGGACGAAACTATAAAGATGGAGTTTTGAAGTCAGGAAGCTTTCTGTCTGTAAAACATCTGTCAAACCAGATTATGAAATCAGCTGTTCAAGACAGATACGGCTGGAAGAGTTTTGTCAAAAGTAGTGACCTCGACTAGGGATAAAACAAATAACAAGGTTTTACAACTTATCAGTATTTTATGTATGTATATATATATATATATATATATATATATATATATATATATATATATATATATATATATATATATCTATATATATATATATATATATATATATATATATATATATATATATATATATATATATATATATATATAATCTGACCAAGAACAATTCAAGTCCACTTCCAAATAACAGAATGCAAAAAGAAATGGCAAAGTCGTTTCTTCCTTCACAAGCAAAGTTTTATTCAGAGACCCATAAGCTTGGTGTATTACTTGAGACGCACAGCAAATATCCTCTGTCAATATAGGTTCGAAAGAATGGCCTTCGTCGGTTGGGGAATCCTGATTCAGATGGAAGAGTCACGTATTTGAAAATCAAAGGAAATCAGAAGCACGCTTTTGTACCATTTTTCTTTTTTTTTTTTTTGCTTGTTAGAGCTCTCTCTCTCTCTCTCTCTCTCTCTCTCTCTCTCTCTCTCTCTCTCTCTCTCTCTCTCTCTCTCTCTCTCTCTCTCTCTCTCTCTAGTTTCGTATGAATAGGGTTCAATTCTCTCTCTTTCTCTTCCTCTCTTTCTCTCTCGTTTCATATAAACAGGGTTTAATTCTCTCTCTCTCTCTCTCTCTCTCTCTCTCTCTCTCTCTCTCTCTCTCTCTCTCTCTCTCTCTCTCTCTCGTTTCTTATGAATATGGATTTAATTCTCTATCTCTCGTTTCATATGAATAGGGTTTCAATTTCTCTCTCTCTCTCTCTCTCTCTCTCTCTCTCTCTCTCTCTCTCTCTCTCTCTCTCGTTCCAGATGAACGGAGTGTATCTTCTGGATAATAATAATAATAATAATAATAATAATAATAATAATAATAATAATAATAATAATAATAATAATAATAATAATAATATCACGATGAATGGAAACACAGAGTATAATATTTATTGCATACTCCCCTTTGATGTTGCGAAAGGTTACTGCGAGATTTGGAGTTGGAATATAAAATAACGACATGACATGAATGTTCTAATTCCGGCAGATGGATTTCTGCCATTAATTCCTGAACAGATGAAATAAGGTTGGCGTCACAAATGAAAATGTCAGCTACCAGGAGTATCATGCTAAACATTCATGTACCTGTCCAATAACCCGATATCTCTTTTGAGTTGAAAAGAATAGGACTGATAGTTCCTAATCTTGTTTATAGTTTTCTGTCCGCACCTTTTCTGTCCGCCCTCAGATCTTAAAAACTACTGAGGCTAGAGGGCTGCAAATTGGCATGTTGGTCATCCACCCTCCACCCATCAAACATACCAAATTGCAGCCTTCTAGCCTCAGTAGTTTTTATTTTATTTAAGGTTAAATTTAGCCATAATCGTGCGCCTGGCAACGATGTAGGCCAGGCCACCACCAGGCCGTGATTAAAGTTTTATGGGCCGCGGCTCATACGGTATTATACCGAGACCACCGAAAGATAGATCTATTTTCGGTGGCCTTGATCAGCCTTGCAGCGGCTGTACAGAAAACATCATTCACTGCTAGGAGCCACAACAAAAGCCAACAGTGACGTAGTCTCAAGCTGTGTCTAGACAGTTAAATATCGCATTTGAAAGCTAATCAATACAGCGAAATATCAGCCAAGCCTAGAAGAGTCTTCCTTTTCACATTTCAGTCCAGCAGTAATTTGATCGTGTCTATAAGAAAATCTGAAATAACTTTGTGTTGTTCAGTTAAGGCCACGCAGCTCGTAATGGTTTAATGTAATCGTGTATTCATGGCGTCTTCTATAATTGAACTTTCAATCTGAATTTTTACTTGATATATCGGCGTATGAAACTTTACTTCCATTTCCTCCTATTATTTCATTCAAATGAACACCATAATATTCTTTGGACGCTTGAATTTCAAGCCAATGGCCCCTGTGGTGGGCTTGTTCCATATGAATAGGGTTCATCTCCTTCTTCCTCTTCTTCTTAATAATAATAATAATAATAATAATAATAATAATAATAATAATAATAATAATATCGTAGGTAACTCGCTCAGACAGTCAATTAGGGTGAGATGCAAGTTCGTTTCAGGTAGAAAGAGATTTTCATATTGAATAGATACTGACTACACTGAATTTCCTTTCAACAATTACTGGCTGTAGAAGGGAAAAAGCCTGATAGTTATACTCACAATATTTCTGATAAAACTATTATTATTATTATTATTATTATTATTATTATTATTATTATTATTATTATTATTATTATTATTATTATTATTATTATTATTATTATTCAGGAGATGAACCCTATTCAAGCTTCCCAAGAATATTGTGGTGTTCATTTGAAAAAGTAACAAAAGGTAGTAGGAAATGCACAAAAAAGAGATTAGTTATCAGAAAAGAAATGAATTAACATATTAATAAATAAATATATGAAAACGCAACTAAATTCTTAAAATACAAGAGGAAATGTTTTAGGATGAAAATGCGTCGCATCTTCGCTTGAACTTTTGAGATTCCAGTAGCACAGATTCATCAGGAAGGACGTGAAAATTAATAATGAATCACATGGTGAACAGTAATAATGGCACAGGTAAAATAACACAGGTGAAAATGGCAGGGTAAAAAGGCACGTGTAAAAATAACACAGGTAAAAATGACGGGGTAAAAATGCCACGGGTAAAATTAACACAGGTAATAATGGCACAGGTAAAAATAGCACGGGTAATAATGGCACGTGTAAAAATAGCACAGGTAAAAATAGCACGGGTAATAATGGCACGTGTAAAAATAGCACGGGTAAAAATGACACAAGTGGAAAAAATAGAAAAAAATGGCCCTAGGAAAAAAATATATTGATTCATCTACAACGTTTCGCCGTGTTTAGTACTAGGCCCTTAGGGACGAAATGTGTTTTGCAGTGTTTAGTACTAGCCCCTCTGGCATAAGATGCGCTTAGGGACATTTGATCCCCGAGGGGCTAGTACTAAACACGGCGAAACGCTGTAGATGAATCAATACACTTTTTTCCTTGTGCCATTTTTTTCCTATTTTTTCACTTTTTGCCATTTTTACCTGTGCTATTTTTACCTGTGCTATTTTTACCTGTGCAGTTTTTGCCTGTGTTATTTTTGCCTGTGTTATATTTGCCTGTGTTATTTTTACCTGTGTTATTTTTGCCTGTGTTATTTTTGCCTGTGTTATTTTTACCTGTGTTATTTTTGCCTGCGTTATTTTTGCCTGTGCCATTTTCACCTGTGCAGTTTTCACCTGTGCAGTTTTTACCTGTGTTATTTTTGCCCGTGTTATTTTTACCTGTGTCATTTTTACCTGTGTTATTTTTACCTGTGTCATTTTTACCTGTGTTATTTTTACCTGTGTCATTTTTACCTGTGTTATTTTTACCTGTGTCATTTTTACCTGTGTTATTTTTACCTGTGTCATTTTTACCTGTGTTATTTTTACCTGTGTCATTTTTACCTGTGTTATGTTTACCTGTGTCATTTTTACCTGTGTTATTTTTGCCTGTGCCATTTCTACCTGTGCCATTATTACCTAAATTCGAATCACATATATCTTTTACATCTTCAAACTGAAACATACAACAAATCAATACTACAACGTTCCCCCAAGGTACCTCATTTCCTGATGAATATCCAAAGGTTGCGAACTCTCTTCCTAGTAACAATTCCCTTCCACCTCGGCCGAGCTTTGGATAAAGAATTTCTGTTCCGGCAAATAAAAGTTTGTGTTTTTTTCTACGGTCAGGGAAGCGTTAGTCCTTTTTTTTTGTGGAGGGGTGTGGGTGGGTGGAGGGGCCAAGTAACCCGAAAATTTAGGGTATGTGCTCTAAGTGCAATTTGCATCAGGAATGTGACCATTGGGGCTGAGAAAAGAAAACAGGAATTGTTAATGTGGAACAGAGAGAGAGAGAGAGAGAGAGAGAGAGAGAGTTAGAAACTGCATCGCTGAGATAAAAGACGAGGGTATATGTCCCAGAGAGCATTTATTTAGAAAGTAAGAAAGCAGACGAAAGCATAATGAACGGAAGAACAGAGCGGATTTATAGAAGGAAGATATAACTAAACATAGTAGATAATGTGTATGGTAGGATTATGAACAACGAAAGATTAGAAAATATAACAAAGTTATTCAAGAAGTGAACTTTCTTGTACCAAATATGACCAATGAAAGGTTATAACATAGTAATTCAAGAAGTGAACTTAATTGTACCAAATATGAACAATAAAGGGTTATAATATAGTTATTCAGGAAGTGGATTCAGTTTCACCAAACTGGGTACAACATCACTGAATTCTTGTGCAAAGGTTTTCCAATTTAGGCTTCCGAGAGCTTTCAGAGAAGACTGGTACATAGTAAAAAATAAAGTTCTAAAACAAGTAAAAAATGCACTTCGGCGCAATCGAGTTTTCTGTACAGCCTCTACAGCGTATAATCAAGGCCAACGATAATAGATCTATCTTTTAATAGTCTCGGTATAGTGCTGTATGAGCAGCGGCCCATGAAACTTTAACCACGGACCGGTGGTGGCCTATCCTACATCTCTGCCGGAAGCAGGATTATAGCTAAATTTAACCTTAAATAGAATAAAAATGATTGAGGTTAGAGGGCTGCAATTTGGTAAGTTTGATGATTGGAGGGTGGGTGATCAACATACCAATTTGCAGCCCTCCAGTCTAAGTAGATTTTAAGATCTGAGGACGGACAGAAAAACTGCGGACAGAATAAAGTGCGGACGGACGGACGAAACCGGCACAATAGTTTTCTTTTACGGAAAACAAAAAATGAAAGATAAAATGGGTTAAATTGAGGCAATAGATACTTATTTCTTTAGAAACGATGCAACTTCCGGTTGATAAAAAAAAAATGCAATTTTATCCCCTTCTCGTCATAATATTGACCGAAGACGAAGCAGCAGAAATGAATCTGAGAGGTCCCATTTCGAAAGAGACAAAGAGATGACAGGATTCACCTCATTAGCAAAAACTGTCACCCGGAAATTTCAAAGCATATTTTCGAGTGAGGATAAAAAAGAATCATAAATTTTTTTGAGTAAGTGAGATTGAAAAACATTATCGTTAAAAACCTTATGATATGTTAGTGTAAAATGTTAAGTTCTAGAACGTAAATATGCTTTCAAGTAGGTCCAGAAATGTTTGAAGAATTATAAAAATAAAATGAGAGTATATGAAGGAATTAAAATCTTTCAGGTTGCGTATGAATTCATTTCATACTTTTGTAATTCTGAAATATCATAGAAAGATTATGTTCAAAACGCAAAACAAAGCATTGCAGTCAGTCTTTGATTAGAGAATTGAGGTCATTCAAAAGAAAGATGTCAATTTCAAGTTTTTAGTTTTCTGAAAAGGAAACTATTGTGCAGGCTTCGTCTGTCCGTCCGCACTTTATTCTGCCCGCACTTTTTTCTGTCCGCCCTCAGATCTTAAAAACTACCGAGGCTAGAGGGCTGCAAATTGGTATGTTGATCATCCACCCCCTAGTCATCAAACATGCCAAATTGCAGCCCTCTAGCCTCAATAGTTTTTTTTATTTTATCTGAGGTTAAAGTTAGCCATAATCGTTCATCTGGTAACGATATAGGACAGACCACCACCGGGCCGTCGTTAAAGTTTCATGGGCCGCGGCTCGTACAGCATTATACCGAGACCACCAAAAGACAGAGCTATTTTCGGTGGCCTTGATTATACGATGTACAGAAAACTCGATTGCGCCGAATAAGCGCCATAGTCCACATTTTTATTCCACTGGGACGTGTTTGCTTTAACACGCTAAGCCATTTTCGACCTTGAATAGAGGCAAAACACCAAAAATATAAAATTTTATACTAGCAAAATTCAATTCAAAGAATTTTTTATACTCGAGAATATATTTGATATACTCGAGAATATATTTCTATAAACTACATTCCCGTAAAAAATACCTACTCAGAAAATAAAACATAGTGACTTAAAATAATGCAATTCAGTGAATTACAAAAGCCAATAAAATTAAGAAAAACAAACTCAAGACGAGAAGAAATAAAAGGCATCAAATAAAACACAGGAATAGATACGTGAACACGTCATGAATAAGAGTATTCATGATGTTTACGAAAGTGGGAAAGGGAATTTAAGTAAATACAATTAAGGATTTCTTCACCAGTGAATTATCCTTCCCATTTCATCCATCACATGAGCTTTGAGCAGCATAGCCTCACCTATTTTCGGTAATCCAAGAAGACCCTGTTTACATCAGCATAAAGCAGCGGTTCTCAATCTTTTTTATAGTGATGGCACCCTTACCAATGTAATCATTAACACGACACCCCAGTCTTCACCATCCCACCATAACTCATGAATTAACTTCTCATTCAATGAATAAAATTATTACCCAGACTCAAACCAAAACCAGCACACCGTACAAGCAGAAACATTCTGTACAAACAAAAGGGCATATCAGAAGAACTAGCTAAACATAATTAGAGTAGACACACTGATAACAATTACATGAAGACTTCTGGAAACTTTTTTTCCTTTCTACAAATGTTCATTGAGATGATCTAGCCACGGCAAAATTCATGACAATCTTGCGGCACCCCTAGGCACTGCCCGTGGCACCCAGTGTGACAATCACTGGCGTGAAGTCATCCCACGTACCCAGCTCAGCTCATCAAAACAGCACATTCGAGGCCATTTGTATGCAAGGTTTTTGACCTCTGTATGCCCTTGCGTGCCTTCACAAAGCCTTGTGATGTGAGTGATTTCGATATACGCCGTGTGATGCAGAGGGCTTTATTGCTCTTTGAACGTGCGTCAGGGGTAGAGTGCTCGTTGTTGACACTGTGGAGGAATTTGACATGAAAAGAGAGAGGAATTTCATTTTATGCAAAGCGTGTTTTCTTTCGGCGGCTAATTAAGTTCACGAAAGGTATCAATATCATTTTGTCGTTTGTCCCTGATAACTACTTTAGAGAAAGGTCTCTTCCATTTTTAACTATTTATTTACGTCTTGTAGGAATCACATACTCGGCTACAAACAGTTAAATCTACACAGGAGATTTCATATGATTTAATTCCTAATTTTGTCTCGTTAGGTGTACAACTAATTGCTCACGCATCGTTGAAAGCTTAATTGTCTTCGAAATAAAGTAATTACTTTACATGTGTTCTAATTTATTCACTTCTCCGGGAGATATGATATATATATATATATATATATATATATATATATATATATATATATATATATATATATATATATATATATATATATATATATATATATATATATATACTTATATATATATATATATATATATATATATATATATATATTTATATATATATATATATATATATATATATATATATATATATATTAATATATATATATATATATATATATATATATATATATATATATATATATATATATATATATATATGTACACCACGCACATACACTCACACTCAAATACACACAAAGCTACCGAGGCTCTTTCCACAGGCACAAATACTCCTCATTACCATAAAACTCCGTTATACTCCCCACGAGCTCTCAGGGAACAGTCCACGAGGAATTTCATTCACGTCATTCAGGCTTTAAATGACCCCGAATACCTTTTGCAAAACTGGTTAACTTCACCCTTTGTGATGAAATTATTTGAGGAATGTCCGGTTAACGGTCTCGCATACTCACATAAAATGAAAACTGTTGTGCCAGAAGGAAAAATGAATTAATATTTTACGTTTGAGATGGACGTGGGTTTGGTATATAATGTGTGCATACGGTAGAATAGGTGTAACTTCTTCCAACGTCAGTTCGAAAGAGATTGTCTATATGTGAGTTAATATTCGGAATTATTAACTGTACTGAGAGCTTGATAATTCTGTTCCCTTTATTCTTGAGGTAATCACTTTATCATACAGGTCAGAAACCACTTTGCTTTAGATTGTCTGACCAGAATGTTATTTGGACTTAATTCTCGTTTACATTTCTATGCTAAAAATTACCCATTAACTCCTAATTTCAATCTGTTTCATTATATTCATTGTCTCATAGCGTTACTCCCTGTAGGGCATGAGGTGCACTGTAGGCATTACTTTTACTGTACTTCCGTTCATATTCTCTTTCTTCCGCCTTACTTTCCTCAACTCTCTCCTAACCATTGATTCATAGGTCAAATGCCAGGTTTTCCTCCCGTTACACCTTTCAAACCTTTTACTGTCAATTTCCGTTTCAGCGCTGAATTCATAGCGCTACTTCCATTGTTCAACATGTAATCAGTCTACTTATTATAACACAGAGTTTTTTCGTCTCGTTCCATCCGGACCTTTGCTCCTTATAAATGATATTAACACCCAGAGAACTACTTTCTCGAAGAAAGTAACACATTCGCTGCGCATAATAAGCACGGTAATCAGACTGAGAGACTGAAAAGAGGTTAGAACAAGAATCACTACTTTTTCTTGTCAGTCGAGACACTTGCGATTCACGCAAAAATACATCGACTTGGAAACAGCCATAAATGGAGAGAAAATTTAGGGTTTCGAGGGATTTATGATGATGAAGCCAGCGAAGGGGAAATGTCACATTTTCATCTAACTTTTTAGGAAGATCTGCACGCAGATTATAAAGGACGGTCACCAGAAATGGTCCGTAATGACAGAAATGAGTAAAAACTCTCAAACCTGACTTGTCTTTCGCTGCTATATCCAGGTATTATTAAGCCTGACAAGGTTTGACAAGACGTTGGGGACAGGTTTTGGAAAAACTGCTCTTATATACGTTTAGCTCCGAAATGTTTTGTGGTAATATCCGTATATTTCGTGTTGCATAATTTTGACTGCTTATTTCTAATGTTATGATATATGATAACTACTGTCTATTTGTCTATCTAGCTATACACACACACACACACACACACACATATATATATATATATATATATATATATATATATATATATATATATATATATATATATATATATATATATATATATACTGTATTGCCATAGGTTCTTTCAATGGTCCTTCTTATCACATAACTTTGAACGATCCTGTAATTGTACTTTACCGAATCAAGTAAAAATTGCGCCGAGTTTCTTCGGCGCAATCGAGTTTTCTGCACAGACACTACCGCGTATAATCAAGGCCACCGAAAAGAGATCTATCTTTCGGTGGTCTCGGTATAATGCCGTATGATCCGCGGCCCATGAAACTTTCAGCCACGGCCGGGTGGTGGCGTATCCTATATCGTTGCCAGAAGCACGATTATGAGTAACTTTGACCTTAAATAAAATTAAAACTACTGAGGCTAGAGGGCTGCAATTTGGTATGTTTGATGATTGGAGGGTGGATGATCAACATACCAATTTGCAGCCTTCTAGCCTCAGTAGTTTTTAAGATCTGAGGGCGTACAGAAAAAGTGCGGACAGACTGACAAATAGCCATCTCTATAATATTTTCCTTTTACAGAAAACTAATGAAGTATTTGTCGAAAGCACAAGGATTTTTCAAATCCCCGTGCAATTAGCTCGTCTCTGCGAAACTTGACCTTTCTCCTGTGAGCTTTGGAAACGTAGGCAGAAATATTACGAAACAAAAGACTGCAGTCCGGGAAAATGAATATCTCTGGATATGCCTTATAGTCAACTGTATAGTTGTTTTGATATTTCATATTTGTTGAAATACATTTTCGTACTTCTTACCTCCACATACTTACTTCAAGAAGAAAGTAACTTCGTAAATATTCAGTACATTCTAAGTGTTGTGTAGTTGTCCTTTGCAAATTGTTTATCAATTAGCTGTACTTCCTATTAATTGCACTGTGATGAGAGAGAGAGAGAGAGAGAGAGAGAGAGAGAGAGAGAGAGAGAGAGAGAGAGAGAGGAGAAAGGGCGTGCTTCATATACTCCGCAATGTATCCTCCTGAATGATTTATTTATTTTACAGTGGAAATAAAATGTACTTCAGTATATTTAGTAATTAAACATATGATTCAGTACCAGGCATTTATTTCTTAGGAGTATAATGAATGATGCGTCATTTTGCTATTGCTTATTCACGGTGTAAAATGAAACACGCAAACGACCTGAATTTCCAGATTCCCCACAAACGGACCTGTAATACTGGTGGCACCCAAAGGCAAGATTTAAAGATATTGGAAAACGAGAGGCGAGGGAAATAAAAAACATTCTTTAGGCGGTGACCTGGAATGCGTTTGTTTATTCTCGCCACGTACACCGGAGCGAAGTCGAGAGGCTTAATAGACCCGTAATTCTTCTTGTGGGCGGAAGTTGCAATAACTCCGCGCAATGCCTTTTTCCTGAAAGCGAACCCAGGGTAGCCGACAGCTTTCTGGAATGCTGTCATTACTGACTCCCGGATCCCCAGAAGAGAAGAACGCTGGGATTGGAATTAGGGAGGAGGGCTTTTTGCAAAGATTTGTCATGGCGAGTTGTCAGCAAGAACTGGAAAGATAAAAGATGAGATTTTAACAGACCTACTTGCTGGAAGAAAGCCGGTAGTGTTTTCTATTGAATTTTCAATCCAAGAAAGTCAATAGTATTTTAGTTTTTTGTAAAAGAAAACTATGGTGCCGGCTACGTCTGTCCGTCCGCACTTTTTCTGTCCGCCCTCAGATCTTAAAAACTACTGAGGCTAGAGGGCTACAAATTGGTATGTTGATCATCCACCCTCCAGTCATCAAACATACCAAATTGCAGCCCTCTAGCCCAAGCCTCATTAGTTTTTATTTCATTTATTTCATTTCATTTATTTTATTTCTGGTATGAGGTGCAAACGTGAACACAAAGCCCTCTTGTAGCCAAAAAAAAGAGACAGTACTTTTGAGGGAATATAAAATTCAGGCCAAAGTCCAAGCACTGGGACCTATGAGGTCATTCAGCGCTGAAACGGAAATTGAAAGGAGAAGGTTTGAAAGGTGTAACAGGAGGAAAACCTCAAAGCAGTTGTACTATGAATCAATTGTTAGGAGAGGGTGGAAAGTAAGATGGAAGAAAGAGAATATGAAAGGAGGTACAGTCAAAGGAACGAAAGGGGTTGCAGCTAGGGGCCGAAGGGACGCTGCAAAGAACCCTAAGTAATAATGCCTACAGTGCACCGTGTAATGTGCACTGACAGCACTACCCCACTGCGGAGACGAAAACTTATAAAGACAGAGTTTTAATTAAGCAGATTTGGGTATGTGACACTTGTGAGGACTCTTATTGTTGACCTGTTCTGCTAAAAAAAATCTTGAGAGAAAATATTTCCCAGTCGAAGTCAGGTCACGTAGCAGGAGTCCAAATCTCTCTGATTCAGTTGCCAGGTCGAAATCTTTGACCCAGGAAAAAGAAAGGTGTTGGATTCAAGTCTTGGTTTTTATACTTAGATAACGTAATATTTTTATTTTTATTTTACATATAATTCGTGGAAATAATAAGGATAAGATATTCCCTTGTTATTTGTAACTTATTACCTGGCATATATATATATATATATATATATATATATATATATATATATATATATATATATATATATATATATATATATATATATATATATATATATATATATATATATATATATATATATATATCGCCATAAAATGGAAGACTGCAGTATCTGCAAAAATACAAAACTGCAGTAAATGGTAGATACTGCAGTTATCCCTTGCCTTACTACTGATTTTGCAGCTACTACAAATGGGACCCCCTAAATACTCTTGGAAAGCATTGAAGAATCATTCTGAAACTGCTGTCACTTGTATATTAGTGTTTCACGAGCCCAGTAGTTGGCATATCTCAATTTTGAAAATTTTGCAGAAACTGCAGTTTTGCGTTTTTAGGGCAGTATATATATATATATATATATATATATATATATATATATATATATATATATATATATATATATATATATATATATATATATATATATATATATATATATACATACATGTATGTGTGTTTAAATTAATATCAACAACTCGATTTTGTAAGTATCATAAACCTTTTATAAACCTGCATATTACTCAATTATCTTCTCGTAACGGAAAGTAATTTCCTTTCGCAGCTATTGTGAATTTCTATTGCAATTGCACCAAACGTTAATTTTATTAACAAAACAGGAACTGCACGTGAAGAATTGAAATTCGAATTACCATCGCTTTGAGTTCGGAAAGAACGAAGAGAGAATTAAAACATTGAAACTTCAGAAAGAAATCTCCTTTTTTTTAGTTTTCTGTAAAAGAAAACTATTGTGCAGGCTTTGTCTGTCCGTCCGCACTTTATTCTGTCCGCCCTCAGATCTTAAATACTACTGAGGCTAGAGGGCTGTAAACTGGTATGTTGATCATCCACCCTGCAGTCATCAAACATACCAAATTGCAGCCCTCTAGCCTTAGTAGTTTTTATTTTATTTAAGGTTAGTTAGCCATAATCGTGCTTCTGGCGACGGTATAGGATAGGCTACCACCGGGCAAGGGTTAAAGTTTCATGGGCCGCTGCTCATACATCATTATACCGAGACCACCGAAAGATAGATCTATTTTCGGCGGCCTTCATTATACACTGTTGGGCTGTAAGGAAAACTCGATTGCGCCGGAGAAGCTCCGGCGCATTTTTTACTTGTTTTCGACTGTCCCGCCTCCGCCCAAATCACAGGTGGCTATTCTCAGGCCGCCCAAAACCATTCTGGAAGCCGTAAGTATCGAGCAAGGGGGCGATAACAAGGCAATTGTTTCTGCCGTCATCGACAGAGGCGTTCCCATAATTCCTGGCCCCGTTCGGAATTCGCCACTTAAGACTGGGGTCCGATAACTACAAAACAGTGTTCGATACTTTCCTCTCTCGCTGGGAACTTTTTTCCCCCCAGAATCATTTCGAGTTCCAATGTCATTCTTATCGACTCTGTTGTTCTAGAAACCAATTTCTTGTGCAGTGTATCTGAGAATTTGTTCTATGTTTATTTATTCATTATTTATTCTTTTATTCATTTATTTTGTTTTTGCTGGTTCTTTATTTGTTTGTTTCTTCTTGCATTCTGTTGTTCCTTTCTTATGTCTCTTTTTGGTTTCTTCTTAGTTAAGGGGTTTTAGAGATCGTCACAGTATTATTATTATTATTATTATTATTATTATTATTATTATTATTATTATTATTATTATTATTATTATTCAAGTCAATGGCCCCTGTGGGCTTGTTCCATATGAATAGGATTGATCTCATGAATAATAATAATAATAATAATAATAATAATAATAATAATAATAATAATAATAATAATATGTTCCGTTGAACATGCTGCCATTCCTTTCAACTGAACATATTATTATTATTATTATTATTATTATTATTATTATTATTATTATTATTATTATTATTCATCCTGCTCATTAATTTACATAAGGAACCGTGGTTTCACTTCATTTTGTTCATTTTGTACTTGCACATTTTGTGCTTTTTGTTCATTTTGTACATTTTGTTAATTTTGTTCATTTTGTTTATTTTTTCATTTTGCACATTTTGTGTTTTTGTTCATTTTCTACATTTTGTACTTTTTGTGCATTTTGTTCATTTTGTACATCTTGTACTTTTTGTGCATTTTGTTCAATTTGTACATTTTGTGTAATTTGTGCATTTTGTACATTTTGTTCATTTTGTTCATATTCGTTTTCTCTTTTTGTACACTCCCATTAACCATTATAGATATACATCCCCGAACCACATGACTACATATCACATTCTAAAAAAGAAAGTCTCTCTCTCTCTCTCTCTCTCTCTCTCTCTCTCTCCATGAAACTCTCTCTCTCTCTCTCTCTCTCTCTCTCTCTCTCTCTCGCGCGCGCGCGCGCGCGCGCCTCGCCGTCTTGTCTCGTATTTTCAACGGATATAAAAATTATAGGCTCTCCATAAACCTCAGGGAAGCGGCTCTGTCCGATTTATTATCGTCTCCTCTATCGAACACCCCAAATTATCAAGGTTCCTGGATTTTATTTCAGCGCCAGAATGTTAAAAGTATTCACGAATTTAAATCTAAATGTGGAAAAATGTTAGTATTGTGTGACCAATTACGGGCACACATTCATATACACAACATTCGTCTTTTAATTAGCTTTTTATTTTTCTGGAAATAAAACTATTGAGCAGGCTTTTTCTGTCCGCCCTCAGATCTTAAAAGCTGCTGAGGCTAGAGGGCTGTAAATTGGTATGTTGATCATCCACCCTCTAGTCATTTAACATACTAAATTGGAGCCCTCTAGCCTCAGTAGTTTTTATTTTATTTAAGATTAAATTTAGCCATAATCGTAAGTCTGGCAACGATATAGGACAGGCTATCACAGGGCCGTGGTTAGTTTCATGGGCCGTGGCTCATACAGCATTTTACCGAGATCACCGAAAGAGGGGTCTGTTTTCGGTGGCCTTGATGATACTCTGTACAGAAAACTCG
Source organism: Macrobrachium rosenbergii (assembly GCF_040412425.1). NCBI lineage: Eukaryota > Metazoa > Arthropoda > Malacostraca > Decapoda > Palaemonidae > Macrobrachium > Macrobrachium rosenbergii. The sequence continues at coordinate 559,923 of NC_089769.1, read as the reverse complement.
ATTGCGCCGGAGAAACTTCAGGGAATTTTTTACTTGTTTTTCTAGATTCGTTTAAAAGTTTTTTTTTTCTGATTCGCTGATTTTGATAATTTTGGTCAGACGAGAGTAAAATTATAAATTAAAATTAATATTGTATTAGACCCCATAGGGTAAATTATCCTTTTTATTTATCATTTTAATATATAAAATTTAACTGCCATTTTTTTCTTTTTTGTCAGTTTAAAAGAAAAAGCAATCAAGCACTTCAGGAACAGCTTTTGCATCAAATCCTACCAAGCAAACTATAATTTTTATTCGTCATTTTCAAAATATGAAATGCAAACAACTTTATCTTTTTTTTTTTTTGCTAATTAAAAAAACAAAATCTGAAATACTTTTTGTATCAGATCCTACCAAGCGAACTATAGTTTTTATTCCTCATTTTAAAAATATGAAATGCAAAAAATTATTTTTTTTACTAATCTCAAAAAAGAGGCAAAATTCAAAATGTTTCGTATGCTTGCATTTTTGTACCTGTTGCGAACGGGTACAGAATTTTCTGTATAAAGCTGCGACTCCAGAGTAAGTCCTGGGCTGCCATTAAATTTTTACGGTTTGTTCAACGGCAAAGAGTTTCCTCCTTTCAGAAGAGAGAAGGAAAAATTCAGGATCATCATTATAAGGTTTATATATGCTTGCTTCGAGGCAAGAAGAAAAAGATGATAAAAACGTGAATTACCAGAGAATTCAAGGAAGAGGTGAAGTTATTCTTATAGCTATTTCCAGTAATTATGTCATTAATAGGAAAGTCATTATTATTATTATTATTATTATTATTATTATTATTATTATTATTATTATTATTATTATTATTGTCAAGGTTTTAAAAATATTATTTATAATATTAGTTTTACATCTTTTTTCTTAATTGTTATTTAGTTTATGTCTATATATTGATCTTATTTGCACGAATAAAGCAAAGCGCCGAAGTTTCTTCGGCGCAATCGAGTTTTCTGTACAGCAGCTACGGCGTATAATCAAGGCCACCGAAAATAGATCTATCTTTCGGTGGTCTCGGTATATTACTGTGTGAACCGCGGCCCACGAATATTTAACGACTACCCGGTGGTGGCCTATCCTATATCGTTGCCAGACGCACGATTATGGCTAAGTTTAACCTTAAATGGAAAAAATACTTCTGAGGCTAGAGGGCTGCAATTTGGTATGTTTGATGATTGGAGGGTGGATGATCAACATACCAATTTGCAGCCCTCTAGCCTCAGTAGTTTTTAAGACCTGAGGGCGGACAGAATAAAGTGCGGATGGACGGACAAAACAGACACAATAGTTTTCTTTTATAAAACGGGAAATTTAAAGCTTCTTCTCTGAAAGGAACCTTAACCTGTGTAATGCACAACTCATAAATAAGAAAATATCACGATGCTTTTAGGTCACATGAGACCAAAATGTATGAAGCAGAAATCTTCCTTCAGAAAAGAGATTATTTCGGGGCCAGGTGAGAAGAAACTCGTGAAATTCACCCGTTTTTCTCATCCTGCATCGTAGCATAAATGCAATAAGTCCTGATAGGTAGAATGGAAGACGCCCCATTCATTTTTCTCCAATATTTTTCATAAAATTTTGTTTCTTGTTAGGTCGTCTTGAAAGAGATGCACAGACAGGTATTACTGGGGGGGGGGGAGAGAGAGAGAGAGAGAGAGAGAGAGAGAGAGAGAGATGGACACAAAATAAAAAAATCTCTAATTGTTATGTATTACAAACCCATAGTTTTAAGTAATTTTTCTGAATAATAATAATAATAATGAGTGTTATTATTATTATTATTATTATTATTATTATTATTATTATTATTATTATTATTATTATTATTATTATTCACCTTGTCACGGTTACAGCCAAATTTTTCCTACATATTGAAAAACTACAAAAAAAAAATCTGGATAAAATTAATATAAATATAATTTTTAAGATTTAGCTTATTTACTAAAAAACTAAAAATAAAAAAAAATAGATAATAGTAAAAGAAAACTCCTCCTTGTAGATTTCTGAAAAGATAATTATTGCGCCGCCTTTGTCTGTCCGTCCGCACTTTTTCTGTCCGCCCTCAGATCATAAAAACTACTGAGGCTAGAGGGCTGCAAATTGGTATGCTGATCACTCACCCTCCAATCATCAAACATACCAAATTCCAACCCTCTAGCCTCAGTAGTTTTTATTTTATTTAAGGTTAAACTTAGCCACAATCGTGCTTCTGGCAACGCAACAATACAGGCCACCACTTCCGGTTGAGAATTTCATGGGCCGCGGGTCATAAAGCATTATACCGAGACCACCTAAGGATAAAGCTATTTTCTGTGGCCTTGATTATGTGCTGTACAGAAAACTGGACTGCGTGTTTTTTTTTTTTTACTGGTTTAAAGATTTTGCATGCTAGGTAACAGCTCTTATTTCAGTCGTTGACTTGGCCAGAAATTTCTTCTTTTTTTTTGTGATTTCATATCTCACAGGTAGTGACTTCCGTTCATTAAGTGCAAGGCAGGATAAAAATAAATTGTAAAAGCCTAACCACATCGTTACTGGAACATTTTCCACTGAGAGCCACATTAACGACCTTGTCATTACTCATTCTCTCTCTCTCTCTCTCTCTCTCTCTCTCTCTCTCTCTCTCTCTCTCTCTCTCTCTCTCTCTCTCACACGATTGTTGATTAACTATTTTCATTTGATTTTATGTTCATTACGAAAACATTTTCCTTCTAAATGAAGACCTCTCTCTCTCTCTCTCTCTCTCTCTCTCTCTCTACCCCCACGATTGTTGATTAACTATATTCATTTGACATCATGTTCCTTGCAAGAACATTCTTCTTGTAAATGAAGACCTCTCTCTCTCTCTCTCTCTCTCTCTCTCTCTCTCTCTCTCTCTCTCTCTCTCTCTCTCTCTCTCTGTATAAAAATTCAGTATGCATTTTTGCATAAATTCGTACAGGGGCATAGACGAGTAATGAAGAGAATTAAAAACAGGATTTTGTGGTATAATGGACTGAAAAAGGTTAGCTTACTAGAAAAAAACATGGGTATTATTTGAGGTGAAATTCGTATTACAAGAAAAATTCGCCTGGTTAAAAAGAAAAAATGAATAACAAATGCGCCAAGGTTTCTTCGGCGCAAGCGAGTTTTCTGCACAGCGTATATTTAAGGCCACCGAAAATAGATCTATCTTCTGGTGGTCTCCGTATAATGCTGTATGAGCCGCGGCCCATGAAACTCTCACCCGGCCGTGGTGGCCTGTCCTACATCGTTGCCAGACGCACGGTTATGGCTAACTTTAACCTTAAATAAAATAAAAACTAATGAGGATAGAGGGCTGCAATTTGGTATGTTCGATGACTAGAGGGCGGATGATCATCATACCAATTTGCAGCCCTCTAGCCTCAGTAGTATTTAAGATCTGAGGGTGAACAGAAAAAGTGCGGACAGAAAAAGTGCGGACGGATAGACAAAGCCGGCACAATAGTTTTCAGAAAACTCAAAAAGGTGGATAGAACAGTCAGCAAAGCTAACGAAGAAATGAAGGGAAATAATTAAAAATCAGTGATAAATTTAAGGAGATACATGAGGGGGAATAAAGTTAGAAAGTTAGATTTAAACAGATGTCTGTTTTGAGTAAAAAGATTGATGAGCAAAACCGATCTCGGAATCAAATAAGGAAATAGAGAATGATATCTGAAGAGAGAGAAATCTTGAGCCATTGCGACGAAAACTTGTTTCAGAAGCCCGGAGGTGTAGGTTCAGGAATTGCTTCCATCCGTAATATATATATATATATATATATATATATATATATATATATATATATATATATATATATATATATATATATATATATATATGTATATATATATATATATATATATATATATATATATATATATATATATATGTATGTATATATATATATATATATATATATATATATATATATATATATATATATATATATATTTCTATAAAAAAAAAAAAATATATATATATATATATATATATATACATATATATATAGCACGTAATACGAACATTCTCTTCTTGTACAGATCCCCAACAGAAATTAAGAATTAGACGACTTTCATCCCAAGACATGAAGCTGCCATCATCCTGTCAGGGATATTCCTGAAATGAAAGCTAGAACACATATATATATATATTTCAAGGAAAATTAATTTCACGTGTTTTTATCGGTAAATTTATAGACCTGAATTCGTAATAAACATAAAAATTAACAGTTGAATGACGTGTGTCCTGAATTTTGATAAATCTCTGACGTTTCTCTGCTTCTATTTTATTTTGAATTTCATTCCGTCGATTCAGATTGGCTTAGTTTTATCAACCAAAGCGAGCAATAATTGATACCCAGTTAACATCGGGATATTAATAAAAAATAATTTTTATCAGCGCGTTCATGTTATATCTTGCCCAAAATAGAAAATCTTCATTTGTAGTCAATGAACTGTGTCTGCATATATATATATATATATATATATATATATATATATATATATATATATATATATATATATATATATATATATATATATATATATATATATATATATATATATATATATGTATACATATTCCATAACATAAAAGCTTTGATCTTACTTTCCTAAGCAAACTGGAAGCAGAGCAGCTAATCTTTATGAAAAGGAAATTACTTACACATCTAAATAACATATACCAGTGCTTTAAAACGATGAAAATTGTGTTCCTAGCGCACTGCAGTACCACCATATTCCACAGGACGAATCTGCAAGCAGAGTTCTCTGGCAAAGGCAACTTTGCATTCATGCATACGATAACGAAATATCCTTCATTGTGCGTTGCCTCCATTATCATAAGCCATTTTGGTGAGGGGGGGGGCTGGGGGGGAGGGTGGTGTTTAAAGGGTGTGGAGCGGTCATATAATGTAGTTTGCCTTTTTTCAAGTTTCAAGGAAGAGTCTGTGGTTTGTGGCACGTAAAATTATTATTCTGATACATATTTTAGTTTTCTGTAGAAGAAAACTATTGTGCCGGCTTTGTCTGTCCGTCCGCAATTATACTTTCCGCCCCAGATCTTAAAATTTACTGAGGCTAGAGGGCTGCAAATTGGTATGTTGATCATCCACCCTCCAGTCATCAAACATACCAAATTGCAGCCCTCTAGTCTCGGTATATTTTAAGATCGGAGGGCGGACAGAAAAAATGCGGACAGGAAAAAAGTGCGGACTGACGGACAAAGCCGGCGCAATAGTTTTCTTTTCAGAAAACTGAAAAAGTGTGTTCCAAGAAAAATAAGACCGCCACGTGGCGTTCATTACCTGCATAATGTGGCCTCCTGATACCAAAAGGAAAATGCTTTCAAATTGCACAGATTTGTCTGTGATATCTCTTCTGCTTTTCAGCGCTTTTTCCAATTTGAATTTCGTTCCGAGGAAGCAGAGTCAAGATTGAATCTGTCTGTCTGGCTGTCGAATTTACCCGTCGGTGTGTGTGTGCGTATGTGTGTATATGTATATATATATATATATATATATATATATATATATATATATATATATATATATATATATATATATATAAATCATCAAACCACAATCACGTGTGGAACAGATATAAATTTCTGACCCACATCAGAATCGAACCCAGGTCTTTAGTAGTTAGCCTGGGCAGGCTAACACGCTGGCATGCAAGCAGTTAGCCTGCCCAGGTAAAGCCTTAGTTACAGTGGCACTCAGTTTCCAACTTCTTTTACGACTTGTGTGGCTTGGTTGGCAGCGGTCTCGTCTTTCAATCGAAAGACCCGGATTCGATCCTGATGTGAGTCAGAAATATATATATATATATATATATATATATATATATATATATATATATATATATATATATATATATATATATATATATATATATATATATATATATATATATTTACAAAAGCAGTGTTAGACTGATAAATCAATGTGAAAACATATTTGCCAACTGCTGCCTCAATCCCAATTTCCCATTTCGCAATCAGCGAGGGTACATCGCAAACCCAAAATTTACAGCAGATGATTTTATGTCGGTTACTTCCTGCATAATTAAGCCCAAAAAAATTGTTGCTGGATTTTCGCCAACATTTTGACCAAAAAGGATGCAAGAAGCTTGCAAGCTGCTATTGCACTCTGGGAGAGAACTGGATGCGAGTCCGCATCGTGTCTTTTTGATTTTGTTCGTTGCTGAAATCTGTATTTTTAATTGTTATAATTTTTTATTTTTTTTTTACTATTATTCTCCATCTAATTACTGTCATTACCATTATTATGAATTCTGATTTTTCTGCTTCTTCAGCAACTGTGTGGATATTGCCGAGTATCATTTTTATCATGTTATGTATCTAGATTGTATATGGCCCTGGGGTTGAAGTAAAGGATATTATTATTATTATTATTATTATTATTATTATTATTATTATTATTATTATTATTATTATTATTATTATTGTAGGACTGTATTTCCCATTACCTTCTTTAATACTTTCTAATGAGCACCATATTCTTTGGAAGCTTGAATTTCAAGTCATTGGCCCTGTGGTGGGCTTGTTCCATATGAATAGGGTTCATCTTCTGAATGATGATAATAATAATAATAATAATAATAATAATAATAATAATAATAATAATAATAATAATAATAATAATAATAATAATATGAAAAGTAACTATGCAAGGATTATTAAAGACAATTTTACGAAAGCTGGGAGATATAAGAGAACAAGTGATTAGCTTTATAGGCAAACCTAACCATTAATATCTTTAATTATTTTTATACCGCTGGGGAGTCGAGACCTTATGGGGTTGGGGGTTGGGGGGTTTAATTTCTTCCCATAGGTGGAGGTTTGCGTTCTCAGAACGTATTTGTTGGGTATAAACCTCTGGGTACAAAGTGAGGACTTCCAACCTGATAAAGCATTTATCAAAAACGCTCTATGTCGTCTCAATGCTTATTATTGAAAAATCCATCAATATTTTTAATAAATATCATCGTACAGTTTTATTAAATATCGTACAACATTTTTGATAAATATCATTGGATATTCTCATTAAACATCATAGAATATTTTCTTAATAAATATCATAGAATGTATTTTGATAAATATATTTCAACATTCTTAATGAATATCATGGCGTATTTAATAAATATATTTCAACATTCTTAATAAATATCATTAAACATTCTTAATAAATACCATAGGATATTTCTTACAAATGTCACTCAACAATCTTAAAAAATATCATAGCATATCTTTAATAAAAAAATCTGTCAACATTCTTCATAGATATCATTGAATATTTTTGATAAATATCATTCAGCAATCATAATAATTATCACATAGCATTTTTGATCAATATCATAGAATATGTTTAGCAAACATACGCAAAATGGGTCCCGCAATTCATAATTCGTCGAGTTCATTCAAGATCAGGTAAACGAATTAACCAAGTTTCGTAACGACAGCTTTGCCGTAACCGTCCTCAGTCTTTGAGTCCTTAAATTCACAATTCGTCGATTTCTTTCAAGATCAGGTGAACGAATTAATCTAGTTTACATAAACCGTCCTCAGTCCTCTCGAGCGATAATACCGAGACCTTAATTAGCTTTCGAAATGGGGTTGTTAAGGTTGACAATAGGTCAGCCACACAACAATCCTGGCTTCGTCTTCTCTCTTCAAAGATGTTCATTCCAGTCTCCAAGTGCTCCTTGGATTGTGAATGCCCTTTGACGATGACGATTCGCGGAGTGAAGGAGGTTCGTAATAGCATTTATGAATTATGATATATGTATGCATCTATATATATATATATATATATATATATATATATATATATATATATATATATATATATATATATATATATATATATATATATATATATACTTACTAGCATCCTTAATTATTAATGCACATTTCCTATACTAAAGTGAAGTTATTCATTATTATTATTATTATTATTATTATTATTATTATTATTATTATTGTTATTATTATTATTATTATTATTATTATTATTATTATTATTATTATTACCATCATCATCATCAGAAAGGAAATCTGTCAAACACGTCTTTAATCATTTTAGTCGAGTGTCCATTAACGCCTGCGCAGAGACGTTATTCTTTTGTCCGTTTTTTACTAGTCTGTCCATTAGTTTCCTTCTGATCATTAATCACTTTTGTGTTTTTGGAACCATGAGAGTAACGTGAGCAGGGAAGAAACTGAGAAGGGGAAAAGGAAATGTTCGAATATTATCTCTTTGTCGAACATCATTTCTTTAAGGCAAATAATTCCTTCGTGAAAGTAAGAATTAATAGACAGTTTTTAGATGAATTTGTTTATCATTTGTGACAAATTCGCCTTTTTCAAAAAATTCAAAGGCCATATGAAAGTAGGGATTTGATTTTATTTCATCATTTTTCTCAAGTAAAAATAATGTTATGGTTTTAAAATAATCTAAAAATAATTTTGAGTAAGAAATTTATCTATTTTTTTAGAATAATCTGTTTATTATTTGTGAAAAATTCACCTTCCAGAGAAATTCAAAGGTCGTCTGAAAGGAGGGAATTAGCCTAATTCCATCATTCTTCTCAAGTAAAAATAATCTTAACTATTTTCAAATAATCCAAAAAATAATTTTGAGTAAGAAATTTATCTATTTTTTTTTTAGGATATTTTGTTTATTATTTGTGAAAAATTCACCTTCCAGAGAAATTCAAAGGCTACCTAAAAGTAAGGAATTATCCTAATTCCATAATTCTACTCAATTAAAATTAATTTTAACCGTGTTAAAATTCTTTTAAAATTGGGCAAGATGGCACCATGCATTCAAGGTAATTGGAAACTGCTCTTATCAGTGACAGTGTAAATTTTATTATCCATAGAACTTTTCATCACCAAATCATTTAAATAACTTTACTATTATATCGTTATTGTTATAATTAAAATATTTAATATATTAATTCCAGGGAAATGACCAATATGTTTTTCTGAAGACTTCACACTGACTCCTCCAACACGAAATAAAAGCCACGGTTTAGAAACCACTCGCCGGTTCCAAAAACTAATTTCCTCTACGTTTTCATTTTTCTTCTCCTTATATACTTTCCAATTTGCTTCGTCCCTTTTTATTCCTTCCATCCGCCAGTCGCCCCCTCGCCCCCCTCTCATTATGCTCTATTTCGTTCTCTGCTGATTCTTAGCTCTGAATTCCTCGTCACACATCAGACGAACGACTTTGACCCCTAACCTTTCCCTCTTTCTTCTCCTCCAAGGCCAGTCCAGAATTTCATGTGCCATTTCCACTGGCCAATCCCGTGTGTCAAAGCTTCTCTTTCCTGCGCATCCTATCTGCATCCTTCTTTCCGTTGCATCCTTTAAGAGGATTTCTTGTGAATGATGAAGAGCTTCGTCAAGCTGCTTGGAAGTGCATTGGGCAGACGCCTTAAAACCTCCAAATTTGCCTTTTTCCGTTATTTTTCTTGGCATTTTAACATGTTGGGTTTGCGTGACATGACGCTGTGCTTAGTATTTATCTATTGGTATATGTTTTTACTTTCACAAAGTTATTCATTTTTACGGTTACTACAGAATCATCCATTTATTCTGGTAAAATAAATTGTGTATCTCTTTCTACATTCACAAAGTTATTCATTTTTTAGTTTCTACAAAACGAGTCATTCATCTATTCTTTGAAAATAAATTGGCTATCTCTTTTTACATTCACAAAGTTATTCATTTTTCAGTTTCTACGGAATCATTCAGCTATTCTTGGAAAATAAATTGTGTATCTCTTTTTACATTCACAGATTCATTCATTTTTTACAGTTTCTACAAGAAGAGTCATTCATCTGTTCTTGAAGAAAGAGCTTTTTATGGAAGAGCTAAATTTAAAGCCTGGCTTATATATACATATACACATATATACAGTATATATATATATATATATATATATATATATATATATATATATATATATATATATATATATACCATTAATGTTTATGACACAATCCCCTACTTTGGAGTAGTTCTTTTCAACCGAGTATCTACCTAAAAGATGCTGGTATCTCTCTCTCTCTCTCTCTCTCTCTCTCTCTCTCTCTCTCTCTCTCTCTCTCTCTCATACAGAGTCTTAGATCAATTAAAACTAATGAACGCAGTCGGCTTTTCATATCAGCTTTTTTCTGACGAAATATTTTTAAGTCACACCTAACTCTTATGAATTCTCATGTTAAACAGAAAAAACGTAACATCTAATTAGCAATCTAAAATAAACACAAGTAAAAATGCGCCGAAGTTTCTTCGGCGCAATCGAGTTTTCTGTACAACGCATAATCAAGGCCACCGAAAACGGATCTATCTTTAGGCGGTCTCGGTATAATGCTGTATGAGCCGTGACCCATGAATTCTAAGCCAGAAGTGGTGGCCTGTGTTGTTGCGTTGCCAGAAGCACGATTATGGGTACCTTTAACCTTAAATGAAATTTAAACCACTGAGGCTAGAAGGCTGCAATTTGGTACGTTTGATGACTGGAGGGTGGATGATCAACGTACCAATTAGCAGCCCTCTAGCCTCAGCAGTTTTTAAGATCTGAGGGCGGACAGATTTGCGGACAGAAAAAGTGCGGACAGAAAAATTGCTGGCAGAATAATGTGCGGACGGACAGACAAGGCCGGCACAATAGTTTTCTTTTACAGAAAGCTAAAAAGGGACATTTAATTAGCAATCTAAAAAAGAAAAAATACTGGAAAACAGGTGAACAGCAACGAACAGGAACTGAAAAGAATTACGTCAGAGAGGTGGAATGAGAGAGAAGCTCCGTGGTTGATGCGTGACGGGGAATGCAGAACTAATAATCAGCGGAAAACGAAATGGAGCATAATGAGAGGGTGCGGGGGGGGGGGTTAAACTAAAGGACGAAAGGAATAAAAAGGGACGAAGCAAATTGGAAAGCAGTAAGGAGAGGAAAAGTGGAAACTGAGAGGAAATTAGTTTTTTTGAAAAGGCGAGTGAGTAAATTGACCATTTCACTGGAATTAAATACTTGATTATTTTAATTATTAAGTCGAATTAAGAATGAAGGACTGTCCTTATTCTAGCTACAGAAAAAAAGAGTAAAAAATGCGCCGAAGTTTCTTCTGCGCGATCGGGTTTTCTGTACAGAGTATAACCAAGGCCACCGAAAATAGATCTATCTTGAGGTGGTCTCGGGATAATGCTGTATGAGCCGCGGCCCATGAAACTCTCAGCCCGCCGTGGTGGCATGCGTTGTTACGTTGCCAGAAGCACGATCATGGCTAACTTTAACCTTAAATAAAATAAAAACTACTGAGGCTAGAGGGCTGCAATTTGGTATGTTTGATGACCGGAAGGTGGATGATCAACATACCAATTTGCAGCCCTCTAGCCAGAAAAATATAACTCGTCTTATTAGCATTCTGAACTATTATGCTAAAGAAATAAATAAAAGTAAATGGATAAAAGAAGATATAAAAATTAACTATGAAGCGACCTTACTGGCAGTGATGCATTACAAAAGAAGTCCAGAAATATATATGTGTGTATATATATATATATATATATATATATATATATATATATATATATATATATATATATATATATACATATATATAGGTATATATATATATATATATATATATATATATATATATATATATGTATATATATATATGCATACATGCTTCTTCAATTTCTATATATAATGAAAGAGCAGAGTTCCCACTTGAACAAAACCAAGAGAAAGAAATACCGAATAATACCAGCGTTCCCTCCGTACTTAAACATATTGATGAATGTGCATTTGAGGGAGATTTTACATTCAATAGATTTATGAACCTGAGATAAGTTCCTTGTAATTGATCTTCGAAGCAATTAATCTTTAAGGGCGTGGACCATTAATCTTTCTGAAACTTGCTCCGATAGAGGTCTTATCTGTGATATATATAACTTCCCAGCGAGAATCGTCTGATTCAGAGAGAACTTTATGATAAAAAAAATTAATTTAAAAATTGTTCTTGAAAATAGCTTTTAAAATGAGCTGTCGATTTCGTGATGGAATGATTGATTCTACAAAAAAAAAAAAAACTAAAAAATTCTCTGAAGTTTCTTCGCCGCAATCGAGTTTCCTGTACAGCAGCTACAGCGTATAATCAAGACCACCGAAAATAGATCTATCTTTCGGTGGTCTGGGCATAATACTGTAGGAGCCGCTGCCCATGAAACTTTAACTACGGCCCGGTGGTGGCCTGTCCTATATCGTTGCCAGAAGCACGATTGTGGCTAACTTTAACCTCAAATAAAATAAAAACTACTGAGGCTAGAGGGCTGCAATTTGGTATGCTTGATGATTGGAGGGTGGATGATCAACAGACTAATTTGCAGCCCTCTAACCTCAGTAGTTTTTAAGAAATGAGGGCGGACAGAAAAAGTGCGGACAGAAAAATATGCGGACTGTTCCTTTACACTCCTTTTCAGAATTGAAACCAAGGTTTACTATGCAAATTACGGGGCATCATCGCTAGTCGTAAAGCCTTTTACATCAAGAAAGGTTTTTAAATGAATCCTTCAAAAAATATTCAGTAACCTTCTAAATCAGCTTCTGAAGGAGGAGGTGCACCTCGGGGGGTCCTCTTTGAGAAATTGGATCAAAGGCCAAACTTCCCTTCTCATCATTTTCCAATATTAAGAACCGTAACTCGGGGTACCTTCATAGATTTTCTTGTGGGATAAATAGATGTTTTTATTTTCTTTTTCGAGGGAAGGGGAGGGGAGAGTCTTATAGATCAAAAAGGGGAAATTTAACATTGTACTGGTTGAACTTTTGTTAAGTCTGTTGAGTCCAAGCATTTCTTTAACGTATATTTATGCGTGTGTGTATGGAGAGAGAGAGAGAGAGAGAGAGAGAGAGAGAGAGAGAGAGAGAGAGAGAGAGAGAGAGCTTTCTCCCATAGAAAGGCATTATCTAACAAAGGAAAGAAAGTGTTCTAAAAACGAAAATAGTAGCAATAAGGGTAAATATAGTGTTAAAAGAATTTATATATATATATATATATATATATATATATATATATATATATATATATATATATATATATATATATATATATATATATATATATATTCGACATCACTTACAAAAGTTTCAGTATAAGATTAAGAGAACTAAACAATTCTAAGTTATTTCCAATTCCATTAAAATCTAAATCTGGCGTAGGTTCCGTTCTACCAATTAGAAAGCGGTACTTCGGTTAAAAACAATTCCTACATCACTTTAAACATTTTATTCTCACAGCTTTAATACCAAAGACGATATAATTTCTTTAATTCATTATATTAATTTCCTTGACTGCCTTACAGTCTCTGGTTCCTGGAGCAGTGAAGCCCTCTTACTAATTACATCAGAACTTTAGCAAGAAACCAGGAAAAGTGACTTCATCTAAAACAAATAAACCTACTTTTAAGCCCCCGAATATTTCAATGCTGGTCAGTGGGATAGTTACCCTCATACAAGGCACGGGCCTTTCAGCATATAGATAGACCAATCAGCAGTATCGAAATCAGCTGGGAATTCTTGTTATTATCGCCACCGATGGACGAAATTGCAATGGAAATTCGATCAATGGCTGCAGCGTCCTGCAGACGAAACTAGACTCACGAGTTTAATAGCCATGGAAAATTAAATTAGTCTTAACTGAAGAGCTGTTGCTATACAGATCCCAATGTATGTTTGTGAACTTAAAAATAAACTTTTTTTTTTTTTGAGACAGGATGCTGTGCGATTGGAACTTCTTCAAAAGTTCAAAGGAAGATGTGAAGCATTGCTACCCTGGAGCAATTCTTTTATTTCAAAATTTACTTATATTTTTAGCAATTTATTTATTCATTTGTTCATTCAATTTTTCTTTTATAATAACTGATCTCTTTTTTCTGTATTTTCCTGTTAACCTTCTGTTACTTCTTTCTAATGAACGCTTTCATATTCTTTGGAAGCTTGAATTTCAAGTCAGTGGGTCCCTGTGGTGGGCTTGTTCCATATGAATAGGGTTCATCTTCTGAATAATAATAATAATAATAATAATAATAATAATAATAATAATAATAATAATAATAATAATAATAATAATAATAATAATAAAAATTAACATAAATATTGAAAATATTTTATACATAATTATCATAGAATATATAATGAATAATGGGCTTGTTCCCTATGAGTAGGGTTCATCTTCTGAATAATAATAATAATAATAATAATAATAATAATAATAATAATAATAATAATAATAATAATAATAATTTAATATAGAGGATATTTTAGACATAATTATCATAGAATATAATGAATAATATATCATCTTAATAATAATAATAATAATAATAATAATAATAATAATAATAATAATAATAAATACAGAGAATACTTTAGACATAATTATCATAGAATATAACGAATAATATATTATCTTACTGGGGAAGTGAATTGTAATTTTATATAAATATGAAACATCTTGAACGTGGCGGAAGGCGTTCATCTCGAGTAACAGGAACACTGGGACACTTGCCAACTTGAATATTACACAGATGACGTCATTTATCTTCTCATAAAAGGAACCTTTTGTCTCTGGGCCTCAATGGCTGTCGCGGTAGTCATTGTTCCTGGTTATGTAATCGTGAATCTTGGTGTAGGCCTGTTCCGTAGGCCTAGTGCGCTCCGTTATAACCAGATGGCCCATACCAGTGATCTTTAGACATTGCATCCGCAAGGGATTATCATGGCTGTAGATCCTGGCTTTAAGAAAAAATGTATAGCATTATAATAAAGTGCTGTTTAATTCAAATAGTCTGGATATTAACATCTAAATTCCCCAGTAAAAAAAAAGGTTTATGGAAAAATAGTAACTCAAAATTGATCCCCTTTCAAAGAAAACTTAATAAAATTAGACTTTCTTCTCAGTTAACAATTTTATGAACCTGTTGATCTGAAAAAGGTTTTAAAATTTCTATCCAGTTTTACGTTAGCTTCTCAAGGGGTACGACTGGGAAAAAGTTCAGTATCTCGCATTATCCGATATAAAAACGTGCGAGTCTGCCAGACGTACGATACTCTGTAGTATTACTCGCTCCTTGTCCCTTTAAATCGGTTAAAGGGACCGACCCATATCAGCCACGCCCCTTTCTTGAGTATACTCTACATTCTCGCTATGTTAATGTTATAATTTATCCTATGATATCCATTTTAGTTTTCTGAATAGAAAACTATTGTGCTGGCTTTGTCTGTCCGTCCGAACTTTTTTCTGTCAGCACTTTTTTCTTTCCGCCCTCATTTCTTGAAAACTACTGAGGCTAGAAGGCTGCAAATTGGTATGTTGATCATCCACCCTCCAGTCGTCAAACATACCAAATTGCAGCCCTCTATCCTCAGTAGTTTTTATTTTATTTAAGGTTAAAGTTAGCCATGATCGTGCTTCTGGGAACGATATAAGCCATTCCACCACCTGGCCGCAGTTAAAGTTTCATGGGCCGCGGCTCATACAGCATTATACCGAGACCACCGAAAGATAGATCTATTTTCGGTGGCCTTGATTATAAGCTGTACAGAAAACTCGATTGCGCCGAAGAAACTTCGGCACATTTTTTGTTCATTTTTACCTAAAAAAAAAGAATGTAACGAGAATTAATAAAAATGTACAGAAACATAAGGGACTTGAATCCGGGATGAAAGGGGTCCATTATAATAATCATTTTTTAGTAAAGTTTAAGAGTAGGTGAGTCTGCCTGACTTCTAAAAATAAATAAATAAATAAATAAATAAATAAATAAATAAATAAATAAATAAATAAATAAATAAATACATAAATAAATAAATAAATAAATAAATAAATAAATAAATAAAGGACTGATTCAGCTAGCTCCCGGATAATCTTTTAACAATGAAATATAAAGCATTACAGTACGAAG
Source organism: Macrobrachium rosenbergii (assembly GCF_040412425.1). Lineage (NCBI taxonomy): Eukaryota > Metazoa > Arthropoda > Malacostraca > Decapoda > Palaemonidae > Macrobrachium > Macrobrachium rosenbergii. The sequence continues at coordinate 543,870 of NC_089769.1, read as the reverse complement.
AGGAAGGACTTGAAAAAAGGCAGACTATAAAAATGGGATTTTGTCTTTATGCTGTCTGATGCTCGAGATCCTTTTGTGTCTTCCTCATTTTTAGCTTTCTGTAAAGGAAAGCTATTGTGCCGGCTTTGTCTGTCCGTCCGCACATTATTCTGACAGCAATTTTCTGTCCGCCCTCAGATCTTAAAAACTACTGAGGCTAGAGGGTTGCAAATTGGTATGTTGATCATCCACCCTCCAGTCATCGAACATACCAAATTGCAGCCCACTAACCTCAGTATTTTTTATTTTATTTAAGGTTAAAAGTAGCCATAATCTTGCTTCTGGCAACGATATAGGATAGGCCACCACCGGGCAGTGGTTAAAGTTTCATGGGCCGCGATTCATACAGCATTATGCCGAGACTACCGAAAGATAGATCAGTTTTCGGTGGCATTGATTATACGATGTACAGAAAACTCGACTGCGCCATAGAAACTTCGGCGTACTTGCTACTTGTTATTTTTTGTTTTTTGTTTGCTATTACGTTTCTGTTGTCAAAATTTTAGCCTTACAGGGATTTTGTCTTCGAGCTAACTAATATTTCAGATTTTTTTGTATGATTCTCATATTCTCATTTTTATTTTTTCGTTTTTAGGTTCATATTTTTTCACTGCCAAAATTTTAACCTTATTGCAAGCACAGGAATTCTCGTCTTAATGCTACCTAATATTCGAGATTTTTTTGTATGATTCTCATTTTTATTTTTGTGTTTTTAGTTTTAGTTTGACATTTACGCCTCCTCTGTCAACATTTGAACCTCCTTTTTGGCGTTTTAATGGACAGCGTTTACTTTGGGGCCTCTCTCAAAATCTGACATCAAACACGGCGTGATAATGTTGGAAGTCCCGCTCCTAAATACACGACCTTTGAGATTTGTTGACAAAAAATAGAAAGAAAGTTTTCGCAGCTTCAAAACGTTTTTTCGTCTCGTGTTTCTGATTTTTTTAATATTGTTTTTTATTTTTTTTTTTTTTTGCTGAGAAGATTTTATATTTTGGAATCTAGAAAGAAATATTTTTTTAATGCATTTCTGATTTTTTTTCGCCAGAGACATTCTATATTTTGAAATCTAGAAAGAAATAACTTTTTTTTTTAAATAGTTAAGATTAACTTTTGTAATTTTGTAATTTCGTTTTGAGAACAAAATTCGAGAATGTTCTTAAACTTACACTCGGATGAATAAGAGAAATTATACTGCATGTAAGGAAACAAATTATAATCTCACGAACTTGCCCACTTTCGTTTTGCCAGATTAAGGGAAATACCTCTGCTTATCTCTCATGAGATGTAAGCAAAGTTATATATATATATATATATATATATATATATATATATATATATATATATATATATATATATATATATATATATATATATATATATATATTTATATATATATATATGTGTGTATGTATATATGTATATACATACATGCATGTATATACATCACATCTCCAATTATCTTCACCAACCCATACATGACAACACTGACTCGAAACACCGATCTTAAAACTACATCTCTCATTCACAACCTTAAAAAAAAAAAACACTCATTCATTACAACCATCATTCTCCAACGACGAAGCCATTAAACTCATTGTCCCGCCGAATAAATCACAACAATTGGTAATAAAGTGACGTCATAAAGCCCCATTTATACGATTTTTGGGAGGGGTCGAAAGTGAGGTCCATGGACCGGGTCGCGTTGGGAATTTGGGGGGAGTGCTGAAAGTTGCCGAAATGGCCAGCCTGATAGAGAGTGGATTGCGTTTTCATTTTTTCTTAATTTTTTTAAATTTACATAATTTTCTTGGTCTTTGTTCCTCATCAGCTTAAGAATTAATGTTCATTGAGGTTGGTACTCAATTTTGATAATGTCGAAAGTATATATATATATATATATATATATATATATATATATATATATATATATATATATATATATATATATATATATATATATATATATATATATATTTATATTTGCACACATATATATAATCGATCCTTGTAACCCTTCATAAATTGCTTTAACTTCACAAAAAAAGTCACTTACATTACAAACTCCATTTGTCTACTTACCAAGCGTTAATTTTCATGCCACAAAGCCTAACTGGTAACTGACAGAGATGTCTCTCAAAACGCGAAATGATTGACAGCGCTTGTCGCCCGGATCCCGGAAGTTAAAACTCAATCCTCGGCCGCTAATGGAATGGAATGTGAACCTTTGGTTAAAACTCCATTTAAATATTGTATGACATGAGGTTACGAATAAAAGATACGGGATATCGAGTCTCTACGAATATGTATGCGCTTCGGATGAAGAAAGAATTGTCATCGTTTCAATAATTGTTGAACTGCCAAATTTCGCGCCATTTTTTAGCAAATATTTGTGAAGTTAGGATATTTCACAAATCGCTCCACGAGGCTTTGGAATAATGATTGACTTCTTTTCTGTTTCAAAAGAGAGTTCTTCGTTTTCATTTCGGCACAGTCGAGTTTTCTGTACAGCCGCTACGGCGTATAATTAAGGCCACTGAAAATAGATCTATCTTTCGGCGGTCTCGGTATAATGCTGTATGAGCCGCGACCCGTGAAACTTTAACCACGGCCCGGTGGTGGCTGTCCTATGTCGTTGCCAGAAGCACAATTATGGCTAACTTTAACCTTAAAATAAAAACTGCTGAGGAGGCTAGAGGGCTGCAATTTGGTATGTTTGATGATTGCAGGGTGGATGATCAACGTATCAATTTGCGGACAGAAAAAAGTGCGGACGGAAAAAAAGTGTGGACAGGAAAAAAAGTGCGGACAGAAAAAAAGTGTAGACTGAAAAAGTGCTGACAGAGTGTGGACAGAAAAGTGCGGACATAAAAAGTGCTGACATCTAAGTGCGGACAGAAAAAGTACGGACAGAAAAAGTGCGGACAGAAAAACTGCATACAGAAAAAGTGCAGACAGAAAAAAGTGCGGACAGGAAAAACTGCGGACAAAAAATAGTGCGGACAGAAAAAAGTGCTGACAGAAAAAAGTGCGGACAGAAAAAAAGTGCGGACAGAAAAACGTGTAGACAGAAAAAGTGCCGACAGAAAAGTGCGAACGGACAAACAAAGCCGGCCCAAGAATTTTCTCTCACAGAAAACTAAACCTCCTAAATCGAACTGTGATATTAAAACCCAGTAACAGCCAAACTCCGTATGACTCCCGATCCAGTCACTATAAAAGTATTATTGTCGCCTATTTCATTCCCTCTCCACGAGGGGGTGATTATTCCCGAAAGGATTCACTCATTTATCGCCCCCCGGATGAGTCTGGGCGGCATTTATTGCCCCCGAAATTGATGCTGATGTGAAATGTATCTGAATAATGATCCCGCGAATTGAGACGGTAAAGATGGGAAAAGGGATTATTTGGAAAAGAGAATCAAAGACTGGATTATTATTATTATTATTATTATTATTATTATTATTATTATTATTATTATTATTATTATTATTATTCAAAATCTCATAATAGCAAGAGGTCACTAAAATGGTGAAGAAATCCACAATGGTGTAAATGTAAATATATATTTTAGAAATATATATTCATTATTATTATTATTATTATTATTATTATTATTATTATTATTATTATTATTATTATTATTATTATTATTATTAAGACGAACCCTGTTTATATGAAACAACCCCACCACAAGGGCCATTGACTTGAAATGCAAGCTTCTAATGACAATGATATTCATAAGAAATAAATTTTTAAATAATTAATAAATAAATGAACACAAATAAAACCAAATATAATTGATACCATCCTTATCACAGAGTTTCCTTCGACCAAGAAATATAAGGCAGGTAATGTATAATGTCACTGGATTAATAATGAATTACAACCGATCAGTCGCTAATTAGGATTCATATCCTTAATTAGCTGTTATATATTATATGTATTAATCGACAGCTGGTGGCCGAAAGTGTATTTCTCATGGATTAATTATGTCCAGCCAGAGTAATTAGTTCTCGTGATACGGAGATTAATACGAAACCTGATCTGTTATTTTGTAATACTTTTATTTTCGATTTTCAGTGAAAGATAATTACAAAAGGGTGTCTAGGATTCGAATCAAAACGCATGTTATTATAATTTCTCGTATTTATTTTTTTATGTACTGTCACTCAGAATAATAATAATAATAATAATAATAATAATAATAATAATAATAATAATAATAATAATAATAATAATAATAATAATAATAATAATATATTTCCAAAGTATATATGTTTTGCAACATATTCCAGAAGTTTTCGTTCACCTAACAATAATGTATTCGTTTTATATGTACAAGGAAGTGTAATTTTCTTATTAACAATATAAAAAAGAATGGCGAGTGAAAAATCCGGATTAAGACAATTGACGAAACATTTTGAAAAATTTCGCTCATGATGGTAGGGCAAAAGAGTCAAATAAAAAACTATAATTAGTCATCCATTCAGTCCTTGTGGGAGTAAATTCAGACTTACTTCTTCATGGATAATAACTCAGTGGAAAGTATAGGGAGAAAGTTAGGCAACACTCAAGGGGTAGTTAGTGGCAGAGAGAGAGAGAGAGAGAGAGAGAGAGAGAGAGAGAGAGAGAGAGAGAGAGAGAGAAATAACCCAATGGAAAAGATGGAAAAGTATGGGGAGAAAATCAGGTAACACCCAATGGATACTTAGTGGCAGAGAGAGAGAGAGAGAGAGAGAGAGAGAGAGAGAGAGAGAGAGAGAGAGGGAGAGAATAAATGATTAAATAAAGGATTTATCCTAATGATGAAGAGAGAAACAAAGGAATTACGAGGAGTTGCCAAATAGCTCCAGATGTCACTATTATAAGCTGTTGTCCGAAAAGCTTTGAGGTATGTTGCAAAACTTTTTTGAGTGACTGTACCAATATATCAAATGCTCAAAATCAAACAGTTATTGCTTCTTTCACAATCATCTGTAGAATTTAAACTTCCTTTTGTCATTTGAAAGAGAAACGATAATGCAGAGTAAAAACTACATTTTTAAATTCCTGTTGGTTTAAAAAAAATTATAAATTCCGTCAATTCATTATGAAAATTTATCTACGAAAAAAAAAAATTGGTAAATTCCTTTCATTCATTGTGAAAATCTGTCTAAAAAACAAGTAAAAAATGTACAGCCGCTACAGCGTATAATCAAGGCCACCGAAAACAGATCTATCTTTCGGTGGTCTCGATATAATGCTGGATAAGCCGCGACCCATGAAACTTTAAACACGGTCCGGTGGTGGCCTGTCCCATGTTGTTGCCAGAAGCATGATTATAGGTAATTTTAACCTTAAATAAAATAAAAACTATTGAGGATAGAGGGCTGCAATTTGGTATGTTTGACGATTGGAGGGTGGATGAGTAATATACCAATTTGCAGCCCTCTAGCCTCAGTAGATTTTAAGATCTGAGGGCGGACAGAATAAAGTGCGGACGGACAGACAAAACCGGCACAATAGTTATCTTTTACAGAAAACTGAAAGGGTAAATTCGTTCAGTTCATTACGAAAATTTATCTATAATAGCAATCATCTCTTTTAGGTATCATTTCAACAGCAAATGTAAATAATATTACTGAAAAAAAAAACCATCATTTCAAACTGATTTACATTCAAGCTTCATGATTTTTTACATTAAAACACAAGAAATGAAATGACATTACCACTAATTTACAATACATCTCACTTCATATGGCAGAATGAGGTTTTTAATCACTTTAATGCTCGTAATTATTCAGCCGGAAATTACATATCACGCAATGCATTCAGGATACACATTGAATTATCAATTATTATTGGGTGTAGTTAGTGTAAGCAATTTAACAGGTGGTATCTCTCATGGCTATATTTTATATAAATGTCCAGGCTAATGATCTGATGTAGGAAATGACTCATGACATTTTAACAAAGAATTTTATTTCTAAAAAAAAGTATGTTACTGCAATAATAATTATTATTTTTTTGAGTGAATGTCAGTTTGAACAATGTATAAAATGATACACTGTGAATTATACAACTTTTTACACACATACATACTTACATTATATATATATATATATATATATATATATATATATATATATATATATATATATATATATATATATATATATATATACATACATATATATATAATATATATGTGTATATATAATTAGTCTCTGTCACCTTCAAACATTCGAAATAATGAGCCCTTTCCCTAGGTCGTAAGTATTGTAAGATTTTGCAATGATGAAGAAGCCTTGTATGGACCTTTGAACTCTGCCTAACCAAGCGGGTGAGTTTACTAGCCAGTTGAAGACATAATGACATGATCTCTCTCTCTCTCTCTCTCTCTCTCTCAGGAGAGGTCTGAGATTCTACGAAAGTATTCTGGTCACTCTCACTCTCTCTCTCTCTCTCTCTCAGGAGAGGTCTGAGATTCTACGTATTCTGGTCACTCTCTCTCTCTCTCTCTCTCAGGAGATGTCTGAGATTCTAGGAACGTATTCTGCTCTCTCTCTCTCTCTCTCTCTCTCTCTCTCTCTCTCTCTCTCTCAGGATTCTACGAACGTATCCTGCTCTCTCTCTCTCTCTCTCTCTCTTCTACGAAAGTATTCTCTCTCTCTCTCTCTCTCTCTCTCTCTCTCTCTCTCTCTCTCTCTCAGAAGAGGCCTGAGATTCTACGAACGTATTCTGGTCACATAAGAAACTATTTTATTTTTTAATCAATACAATAGTGTAAATTTCAGATCAATGCATAAACAAAATCAATACGATGAAATGACTTAATCAATGGGAAACTGATGCTCAGTTAGGGAGCTCCAGGAAGGAAATTAAAAAGTTTTCAACAAACTCTGAACGTCCCTCCTGGTAACACAGGCTATCGTCTCTCAGACGTGGATGGAGCACGATAACCAACTTATCAAATATCTGTAGCATGTCGTAATGGAATAATAATTAAGTATTCTCAAATCGAACCCATGTATAAAAGATAATTGAAATTTATTGTATTATTCTCCGTTCGATAAATAGCACATGATATGCCATGCTGTTGCATTTCCTTAAGTTTAAGATTGCTAGAAGTTGGCATTCCTGACTTTCCAATGGCCTCTGAATGTAACGTTAGGATTCTTTTACGATTGATTCTGGTGAAAGCTTTACCAATATGGAGATGCTGTTATGTTAAGACAATGCGTCATATAATAGTCCATTAAATAAAATGATTTTCCGTTCATAATATTTCTCGAGCTTCGTAAAATCACGAGAAATGTTGAAAAATACGCCGCGTTTAAATCCGGCGGGCATTTGTCTCTCAGGATAGCCAACATTAAAGTGTTTGAAATAGTATGAAATACGCGGAGCAGCGCTAAAATATTAAAAAATAATAAGCCATAATACTCATATAAGTAGAAGTGTTCACTCCCTATTCGTAATTATAAATAAAAACTTCATTTTACCTTACAACAAAAATCGTAATTTTAAATTAGCGTTGATCACCCCGATACTCGGAAAGCCCTTGTAGTCACATGTACAAACCTTGAGAAAGTTTAAGAATGCGATAATTGAAGGAATAATTATGCCTTTCATCATTTAATGGATCAAAATTAAGATAAAATATAACAAAAATTATCTTTCTATGATGTAGCCTCGTAAAAGTGGTATATTTATCCAAAATTATAATTGGAATATTTAAGATAAGTTGGTAATTCTAACCTCTCGGTCACCTTGAAAAGCGTCATTTTATGTAATGCCAGAACCTACTCGTGAACTTCCTCGTGAATTTTTTATTATTGTCTGTAATATATAATACTTACCCGTTTATGTCCAAAGAATGTTAATACTTTTCTATCACAATCTTCCTGTTTCAGGTAATTGGAAATTTTACTTCACTGCCTTAAAGAAAACAAAATAGTTTCTTGTTTGAATGTAGTAATTCTCAGGGTGCCGATAGATGGCTCTGATGGCTCCATTTTTAGAAAATATAACTGGTCTAATCCAGTTTCGAGTAACGCTCTTAGCTCCCATTGGTCGCCCAAGGCCGGTTGTTAGCTCCCATTGGTCGCCCAAGGATTGTTCTTGCGCTCCCATTGGTCGCTTCAGGCGATATGTAACGAGCGAATGATAACAGTAAAACTCGTTAATTGTACTTGTTAGTTTCAAAGCAGGCGAATAACAGTTTCATATGGAAAGCATTTCTCCTTTAGTTCATTAGAAGGATTTTATTTTTATTAAGAAAAAATAGACATTTACACTTCTTACAATTCGTAATATTGTACATACATCATACCATATTTACGTTAATAAAATTAGTAATTAAAGTACATTCACTACACTACAATTCTTACTATTCATCTAAAAATGTTTTTAGATAACAAACATACTGAACAGAATTTTAAATCCTATTTTAATTACACTGAAAGTATTGACCATTCTACTTTGTATCCATTTAAGTAATTGAGAGTTCGTACTTTTTTTTTCACTTTCAACTTTATCAAATTTATTTAGACCAAGAATCCTTACATACATTTTCACTTTCTGCTTACATGACGCTAGTAATTTTTTTTTTCAGAGATATTTTATATTTGTATATATTTTATTTCAGTCTAAATTCATTACCCACCAAAGAGGTATTTCAAAGGGTGGTTCTAACACATGTCATCTCTCTGATTGAAGGCTTATCTTGGGATGAAGGTGAGGGCCCATACGGTATCCACCCTTGATAATGACCCAATATAAATTCAATTATACAGGGTTTATAATTTATACTACTAGGTTTGTGTTCAGTCTTACATTAATAATATTAAAAAATACTCATAGCAGTATAAGTCTTAAAGTGTAGAAACGAATCCACAGTTATGTGTACGTACATATATTTAAAGATAAATCTATGCAGATGTTTCAGGAATCTGTTCGATTCAACCTTTTCCCGAAAGCTGTCTGTAAAGATTCATCTTTAAATATATGTACATATAAATAAATTTGGATTTGTTTCTCCATTATTATTATTATTATTATTATTATTATTATTATTATTATTATTATTCAGAGGATGAACCTGTAATCCTATGGGACAAGCCTACATGGGCCACTGACAGATTCAAGCTTCCAAAGAATGTGGTTTACGTTTTAAATAAGCTACGGAACATAATAGAATATCCAGAAAAAACAGAATAGTTTTTAGTAAAGGAAAAATGAATATAAATTAATAGAGCAATAAATAAAAAGATAAAAATATAAATAAATTGGAAAAATACAAAGTTAATTGTTTCGGGTAATAATGCATGGTATATGAAAAGATTTTCAAATGTCAAATAAATAATAGACTCTCTCTCTCTCTCTCTCTCTCTCTCTCTCTCTCTCTCTCTCTCTCTCTCTCTCTCTTAACCAATGGCAAGGTATTTCTCTCTCTCTCTCTCTCTCTCTCTCTCTCTCTCTCAGTTAATTAATTGCAAGGTATCTCTCTCTCTCTCTCTCTCTCTCTCTCTCTCTCTCTCTCTCTCTCTCTGCAGTTGATTAAATGCAATGTATCTCTCTCTCTCTCTCTCTCTCTCTCTCTCTCTCTCTGCAGTTGATTAAATGCAAGGTATCTCTCTCTCTCTCTCTCTCTCTCTCTCTCTCTCTCTCTCCAGTTAATAAATTGCAAGATACTTCTCTTCTCTCTCTCCAGTTAATAAATTGCAAGATATCTCTCTCTCTCTCTCTCTCTCTCTCTCTCTCTCTCTCTCTCCCCGCTACAGAAGTCACTCTCAGCTCGTCGAACATTCTAACACCCTGGAGTAACGACGCGTGAAGAGTACATATTCGACGCAAGTACCGAGCAAAAGAAGCCGAGATATTGCGTCATAAATATGGCGTCCTCCACCGGCTTTCCTTTGCAGGTGATTGCAGGTGTAGGTGATTGACGTCAGCCCGCGTCTCCATTGATAGGACTGTGATGGCAGGGGAAGGTTCGAGAAAGACTTCGGCTCCTAGGCTCCTCGTCCTCTGCTCCTGCCGGCTGGCTCCTGCTCCTGCTGCTCCTCCTGCTTCTGCTGCGATTTATGGAGATGAGGCCATTGTGAAGAAACATCGCCCTGAGGAAACTTTCCCCCAAGTCGTTAGAAAACTCTCCTCACTAAGGATGGAGAGGAGGAGGAGGAGGACGAGGAGGAGTAGGAGGAGGAGGAGGAGGAGGACGAGGAGGAGGAGGAGGAGGAGGACGAGGAGGAGTAGGAGGAGGAGGAGGAGAAGAAGAGACCGGAGTTGGGGGAAGATGAAGAATAAGAATGTCCAATAGCGAGAGTATGTTTCTATTTTTATGTAGTTTTCTGTAAAGGAAAACTATTGTGCCGGCTTTGTCTGTCCGTCCGCACTTTATTCTGTCCGCACTTTTTCTGTCCGCACTTTTTCCTGTCCGCACTTTTACTGTCCGCCCTCAGATCTGAAAAACTACTGAGGCTAGAGGGCTGCAAGTTGGTATGTATGATGATTGGAGGGTGGATGATCAACATACCCATTTACAACCCTCTAGCCTCAGTAGGTTTTAAGGTCTGAGGGCGGACAGAATAAAGTGCGGACGGACAGACATAGCCGGCACAATAGTTTACTTTTACAGAAAACTAAAGCGTGAAAAGTGTTGAAATCTAATACAAGAAAATTCCTGTTTGTCATTACAACAACGACAGAAAATATCACCAGGAAATGAAGCCATCAAGGAAATATACAGTACATCCCCTTGGCAATGAACCTGCCTTGTGATTACACCTCCTTTAGGTACGAAGGCTTAATAGCCTCGTAAATTCCTCCCGCCGTGCGTAGGCAGTAGGAGCCACTAACCCTGTATTGTCCGGAGGAGGAAAGAATTTCCCCAGTAGTCCTACAGAGGACGCTGAGGGAAAAATGGCGCCTTTGATAATGCGCATGACTGCATTTAATCAAGGCTTTTTTTTATCGGCAGTGCTGTTCGGGATATAAATTCGAGTGGTTGGTTTTTAGTTTGCTGTACAAGAAAACTATTGTGCTGGCTTTGTGTATCCGTCCACACTTTTTTCTGTCCGCCCTCAGATCTTAAAAACTACTGAGAATAGAGGGCTGCAAATTGGTATGTTGATCATCCACCCTCCAATCATCCAACATACCAAATTGCATCCCTCTAGACCCAGTAGTTCTTATTTTAGTTAAGCTTAAAGTCAGCCATGATCGTGCTTCTGGCAACGACATACGATAGGCCACCACCGTGCCGTGGTTAAAGTTCCATGGTCCGCGGCTCATACAGCGGCCCATGAAACTTTAACCACGGCCCGGTGATGGCCTGGCCTATAGCGTTGCCAGACGTATGATTATGGCTACCTTTAACCTTAAATAAAATAAAAAACAACTGAGGCTAGAGGGCTGCAATTTGATATGTTGGGTGATTGGAGGGTGGATGATCAACATAACAATTTGCAGCCCTCTGGCCTCAGTAGGTTTTTAGATCTGAGGGCGGACAGAAAATGACAGACAAAGCCATCTCAATAGCAACTGAAATAAAATTATTCTTCCATTCCAAAAGCAGAACAGTGTGAAAGGATAAATGTATTTTTCCTATTTTCCCCTTGTTTTTCCTTTCTCTTCGTTGTTTTGCGCGGAATGCTTTCGGTTGAAACTGTCAGAAAACGAAGTTATCTGAATTCCATTTGTATATTATCCACGTGTTTTCACCCAGAGAACACCAGTTTTTACCGACCGTTCATTCTTACCTACTTTTATGTCGCCAGTGAAAGGCTACTGCTCGCCACACTAGGCAGGCATCTCCTATAGGCAGTGTGTCGATCTCTGGCATCAGGTTTAATGTTACTCAGTTTGCCAGGAGTCTTGTCTTGGCCACAACTGAAACGTGGAATAGCTCGCCTGCTGCAGTTGCGGAATCTTCTGATCTGCAAATGTTTGAGCGAGGAACATATTCATCCCGGCTCTCTGCTCCTAAATATCAGGCGTATCGGTTTTATCTGCTATTCCCTCCTGTTGATTCATTTGTCACCTTTTCCTATAACTTGTGTCTCTCCACAGCCTGATATCCTCTTGGAGCCCTCTGAGGTATACAATCTGTTGACTCTGTCCACAGGGGCTCTCAGCTGAAGATTTGAAGAGAGTAACAGAGAGAAATGACTTAAGTTAGACTTTGCATACATAATTATGGTTCCAATCGAATGAAAGGAAATGCAACGCATTGTAAAATGTGATTTCCATCGATTGGTCTTCCTTCTCTCTCTCTTTAAATCTCCAGTTGAAGAAAACCCTTATAGACAGAGACAAGAGACATCAATAAACCGAAGAGGGACCCAGAGGAAAATCGGCCGGCGGAGAGTTATAGGAAAGGGTGATAAATAAAGTGATAGATAAACGAATATGAAGGAACAGCAATTCAAACCGATGCACCTGAAATTCAGGAGATTTCAGCAGCAGCAGCAGAGAGCAATTTATTTATAGACGAAATGAGACGCCTAGCAAAATGAGTAGCATCAAACCTGATGATAAACACGTTTCTGTACGGTCGCTACAGCGTATAATAATCAACGCCACCGAAAATAGATCTATCTTTCGGTGGTCTCGGTATAATGCTGTATGAGCCGCGGCTCGTGAAGCTTTAACCACGACCCGGTGGTGGCCTATCCTCTAACATTTCCAGAAGCACGATTATGCTTAACTTTAACCTTAAATTAAATAAAAACTACTGAGGATAGAGGGCTGCAATTTGGAACGTTTGATGACTGGAGGGTGGATGATCAACGTACCAATTTGCAGCCTTCTAGCCTCAGTAGTTTTTAAGATCTGAGGGCGGATAGACAAAGTGCGGACAGACAAAAGTGCGGACAGAATTAAGTGCGGACGGACAGACAAAGTCGGCACAATAGTTTTCTTTTACAGGAAACTAAAAACGACTCACTGTCTACGGAAGTATTCCATTACTTTCTGTCAAACGATAACAATTTTGTTCCTCCATCCGCTGAAACAAATCTTATTTAATATCAAAATTAGTTTCCAGGAACTCTCTAAAACGCCGAGTCACACACATATCAGCTCTTCTACAAAGTTCGGTAAATAAGCATTCGAGATATGTCTGACATTTTCTCCCAATTTCTCTCAAATCAATCCTCTGAGATTTGCTAGAAAGCTCCCTCTTTATGAAGCAGAAACATCAACCACTTGGCAAGAGCGGAGACTTACTCTCTTGTAAGTTACAACAGAATTCAAGGGATCATTGTAATGGATGAACCGCAGTTTACTAAATCATCATTTTTATTTATGAATCTCTTTGGTTTAATGAAGGTAAAATGAACTGGCTTTAGTTTAGAAAAGTTTGAAAAAAAAATACTTGATGTAGGTTTTTTGTCACTGATAGACTACTGTGGTAATTAGTTTCCAGCGTCAATGTTTTATTTAGGGATACTCTCCTTAAAATAATAATTTAGACACGATTATTTCCATCACGTGGAAATTTAAACCTTAAAGTCTAAAACTTCATATATTTCCAGTGGTTATATTATAATCTGGATTTGGAATCGAGTGGGAGGAAGCCTAATACATCACAATTTCTAGTTTCAATGCAATGCCTTAAAATCTCACGGAGAGAAAATACGGCAAATAAAAGTGAGCGTTTGAGGAATGAAAAAACAAGCCCACGTTGCCTAAATTAAATTCAGTTAATTTCATTTTCCCTGACACGTCCACGCGAAAACATGAAGAGAAGAAAACAAATAAAAATCGAAATATAGTTTATGTATAGCCTTTCACACTATTCCACCTTTGGGAGAGAGGAAAATATTTTTCTTTCAATTTTTATTGCGTAGCTTTCAAAATCGCAAATATGAGTTTTATTTGGCTGATATTCTCTTACCAAATGATTTACTGCATCATTATTTAATACAGAAAAACTATACACGGCTGTAAAAGATCACTGGGCTTTTGGTTCCAAAATATTGTACATGAGCAAAAACTTAAGTAAAGTATATTTATAAGAACTGCATGTCTGCAAAATCCAAGAATAGTAAATATAAACACATTCCAGTTCATTGTTTATTTAACATGATATCTACTCTGTTTATTCTCATCCCCACGTAAATTTATCTCTCCTTTCCAATACCTACCTATTTTATTTGTCAATTTGACTTTGTCATACCTACGCACGTGTTCCTAGACACTTATCCATGCCCTGGGAAGCCAGTTCCCAAGCTCCATGAGCTAATTCCTGGAACTCGTTACCGTGAGATGAGGCCCTCATGCTTACCTCCGTCTGCCATTTTGCTGGCTATACTGAAGTCTGGTCTATTGCCAAGGGAATTTCGTACCTTTTGGAGGAGGAGGAGGAGGAGGAGGAGGAGGAGGAGGAGGACACTTTTAAGGCTAATGCTAATCTACTGGAGGATGCATGATTGCATGCATAATTCGCTATATCTAATGACATGCATATAAATTAATGTTTCCTTAAAAAAAATGACACGAAAAACAGATAATATTTCATTTTACATATGAATAAGGATTTGTCTTCTGAATAATAATAATAATAATAATAATAATAATAATAATAATAATAATAATAATAATAATAATCCTCATCATCATCATCATCATCATTATCATCATGTTAAATTTGTAATGACACAGGGTAACTACAATGTATAAAGCTTGATCATTCAATACACAAATAATTCACTGAATCTTGTTCCATATGAGTAGGGGTTTATCTTCTGAGTAATAATATAATAATAATAATAATAATAATAATAATAATAATAATAATAATAATAATAATAATAATAATAATAATAATAATAATAATAATAATAATAATACTGTTAAATTTGTAATGACTTAGAGTAAATAAAATGTTTAAGGCTTGATAAATCAAATCACAGGTACAAAAAAATGTTTTTACAAATCTTTCTAAAAAATATATACACTACGCAGCATGAAATAAAATCAAGGATAAATACATATTCTATAAAAGATATATAAATAAAATCACATTCGTAAATGAATAGTGATGGCCTCACATGCTTGCATAATTGATTTACGCCGAAGGGAATCATTGCATGGAATGGCGTTTGAAAGCATTCGGTGAAAAACATTGAAGAATTTACGTCATCACTCTGTGACGATAAAGGTATTGGTTATTATTTTTTTTTAATGCTTTCAGCATGAATTGGGATCCTTGGAAAGATCATATCACGCTTGAAAGGAAAATGATTTCAAAAGGTTCTTTCTGGCCTCGACTTAAATAATTTCTGTTCATCTCTCTCTCTCTCTCTCTCTCTCTCTCTCTCTCTCTCTCTCTCTCTCTCTCTCTCTCTCTCTCTCTCTTATATATATATATATATATATATATATATATATATATATATATATATATATATATATATATATATATATATATATATATATATCTTAAGATCAGCCTCCCAGAATTCCTGTCCCTGTTAGCTTGTTCCATATGAATAGGGTTCTTCTTCTTCTTCATCTGAATAATAATAATAATAATAATAATAATAATAATAATAATAATAATAATAATAACAGAATTTCTCTTCTATCTGTAATTCCTATTACCTCTGATACTCCTTTCAAACGAACACCATATTCACTGGAAGCTTGAATTTCAAATCAATGGCCCCTGTGATGGGCTTATGCCATACGAATAGGGTTCATCATCTGAATAAAAATGATAATAATTAGCGCTTTACTTTAACTTCACTGCCACCTCATTCCTTCCATCTCGCCTCCCAACCACTCAAAGTCCATCTTTTCACTGTCTGAAGCAACGAAGGTCTGAAAGCACCCCCAGTGCTTGCCTTGATAGCCTAACTTTCCCCAGTCATAAATCACTCTTATTGGAACGGAATGGAATATAGAATTTAGGCCAAAGCCCAAGCACTGGGACCTATGAAGTCATTCAGCGGGGTTGCTGCTAGGGGTTGAAGGGACCCTGCAAAGAGCCTTCATTAACGCCTACAGTGCACCACGTGAAGTCAAGTCTCTCCATTCAATTTCCTCATAAAGACAGGTCAAATTTTTGACGGTCGAATCTCTTCTCTTCTTCACTCTGAGGAAATGAGTAATTCAAGGGCCTAGGACTGACTTGACCTCTCCTTTCAATTACTACAAAGCTTCCAATTTCTTCTTGGGATTCCTTTTTATGGTCTCTCATTCTGCAGTTGGCTAATCGAATTCTTCTCTTTTTTTTTTTTTTACTGCGTTCTCTTCGTTTATTATCGACTATTCTTCAGCGTACGTGATCAAGATCGCAGTACCAGCCTTTATATTTGTTGCTAGGATTTGCATACACACGCTTTCATATATATATATATATATATATATATATATATATATATATATATATATATATATATATATATATATATATATATATATATATATATATATATATATATATATATATTTATTTACGCATAAGAAAAGTTTTAACATTTAATTCCTGATAATTGTTCTTCAGTAATTTTCTGTTTTTAGTTCTGCTAAGTGTGTCTTCATTTCTCAACAGCATCAAAATTCAATTGCATAGAATCTTCCTCATTCTCTTGTGCCTTTTCTGAGTGATATTTAGTTTTCTGTAAAAGAAAACTATTGGGCAGGCTTTGTCTGCCCGTCAGCACTTTATTCTGTCCGCACTTTTTCTGTCAGCACTTTTTTCTGTCAGCACTTTTTCTGTCCGCCCTCAGATCTTAAAAACTACTGAGGCTAGAGGGCTGCAAATTGGTATGTTGATCATCCACCCTCCAATCATCTAACATACCAAATTGCAGCCCTCTAGCATCAGCAGTTTTGATTTTATTTAAGGTTAAAGTTGGCCATAATCGTGTTTCTGGTAACGGTATAGGATAGGCCACCACCTGGCCGGAGTTCATGCTTCATGGGCCGCGGCTCATACAGCATTATACCGAGGCCACCGAAAGATTTATCTATTTTCGGTGGCCTTGATTATACACTGTAGCGGCTGTACAGAAAACTCGATTGCGCCGAAGAAACTTCTGCGCATGTTATATACTTGTTAAAATCCTTCATTTTATATACTTGTTTAAAATTCTTCAGACTCCTAAAGAGAATATTATTTTCCTAGACTTGAGAGACGGATGTATCAACCATGAATACGAAACCAAGTGAAATATCTAAGCTAAAAAACGCAATAGGATTGAGTTTGCGGTTTTTGCACAACATGAATCGGTTGTTTTTTGGCGCAATATTAAACTGATGCTTTTTCCTGGTGTTGGGAAATGTTATGTGAGTCATCTAGCATATACAAACTCTAGTTTACGGATAGACTCCAGAAAATATGTGAAACCTCGTGAGTTTTTATTTGTGTGACAGAATTCAAATGAAGCAGAAATTTCTTTGCTAGCAAAGACAGTTTTTTTCAGCGTATGTGAGGCGTCGTTTTCACAGCAATAAAATTGAATCAGAGAAGAAAAAAAACATGAATATGAATCCCCCAAGATATGTTTTATTCATGTAATCTGTTTAAGTGAAAACATAGGCAGATGTACAATACTGGTAATGTACAGCAGTAGTGTTTACATGCTATTATATCTCCAGAGTTGAATGTCTACAACATGTGAAAAATGCACCGAAGTTTCTTCTGCGCAATCGAGTTTTCTGTACAGCTTATAATGCTGTATAAAATTATCAGCTATGACCGGTAGATGCTCTCCAGATGCGGTAGTAGAGTAAGGGTGCGTCGCAAGCCTCCGTAAAGCGCTGCCAGACGCACGATCACGGCTAACCCTAACCTTAAATTATAACTACTGAGGAGCCTAGAGGCTTGCAATTTGGTATGTTTGATGACTGGAGGGTGGATGATCAACATACCAATTTACAGCCCTC
>NC_089769.1:495948-518448 GCF_040412425.1 Macrobrachium rosenbergii | reverse complement strand
CAAATACACACAGATTTTCGAATACAACCGTAAATGTTTTGTCTCATAAAAACAGTACATTGATATTTGCAACAATTCGCGAAAAAAACGGTAATAGCTGCTATCATTTTTTTTATTGCAACTCCAATAATCCCACTGAATAACAGTTATTCGCTCGCTATCAGTAAAGGTCATATTCTTGATTTTATTACGCTGTTAACGATTACCATGCTTTAATGAAACTCTCCTGTTGTTTGTGTGTGTGTGTATATATATATATGTATATATGTGTGTGTGTGTGTGCATATATATACATATAAAAAATATATATATATATATATATATATATATATATATATATATATATATATATATATATATATATATATATATATATATATATATATATATATATATATATATACACTTAATAAAGGTTTTAAATGGGAACCAAATATGTCTTAATAATATTGTACCCTGAACATCCTCGTTTGGAAAAATGTAAAATCAATCTTTATCGCCAACTACCAATTAATGCAATGTATTATGAATAACGTGCTGGCTGTTTAGAAGATCAAATTGTTACAGAACAGTTCACAAAATAATCCTGAACATTGCTGTCTCTGAAAAGAATAGGCTGACAGACTGACAGTTTCATCTTGGCCCAAAACTGCAATGTCAAATATTCCACCTGGTTCAGTCTTCGCGGAATCCTCTGGTCTCCAAATATTGAAGCAAGGAGCGACTTCATTCCTTTTCTCTGCTGTTGGCGTTTCCTGAACTCCATTTGGATCGGTTTTATTTACCATTCCGTCGTATTTGTTTATCTGTCACTTTTCACTTGAACTTGTCTCTCACAGAAGGCTGATTTCCTTTGGAGACTTCTTGGGTTTATTACAGTTGTTGACTCTGTCCATAAGAGTTTTCAGCACAAGATTCAAAGAAAGAGAGATGGAAAGATTATTATGCAAAAAAGAACAATGCAATACTGTGCTAACTACGTCTGTACCACAATTTATATAGAAACGTCAGGCACTTATAGTCCGATTTCTGCATATTAGATCCGTTGGGTTAATCAATTCTCGTCCTCAGAGTTCTGTAATGATTATTGGTATCAGTATGCTTCACAAAAATGCCTATATATGGGGTGTTTATATCAGTAAATTAGTTGTAATACTGAATAATAAATAGGCATTCGAGATACAATAAAATTTGTATTTTGATCATTTTCCAGTCATGTATATTTACAGAATTATGTGTGAGCAATTGTAGATGTACCATTACCACTGTAATTAAATGGAATGCAGATTAAGTTATCTCTCTCTCTCTCTCTCTCTCTCTCTCTCTCTCTCTCTCTCTCTCTCTCTCTCTCTCTCTCTCTCTTACCTACTTATATATATATATATATATATATATATATAGAACAAATAGGACGACGAAAAGGAGGTGATACATATTCAGCTTTATTTACAGCCAACGTTTCAAAGCATGGCTTCATCATCAGGGCTAAAATACAAAAATAACAACAATTAAAATCAATACAAAGGACTCAGTAAAATCATTAACGTTAAAATATAGATATTAAAACCGAAACATAAAAGTTAAAACCAACCTAACGCCTCAAGAAAAGAAAACTGAGTGACCAAGAAGGGCACCAAAAGGACGAAGAGAACTCTTAAGCAATAAACAGAGGGGCAGAAGAAGACTGACTATTCAAAGATGGAACCAGTTGTTTGATGGTTAACGACTCGAGGATATGGAGAGAAGTTTCATCAGCAGCTTGCTCTAGGATTTCAAAATCGTCATAGCAAATATAAGCTTTGCATTGTTTAGAATGTTCCCTTATGTTAGAAAACTCCTTCTTACTCAATGTACACCCTGTTCTATGGCTAACGCCACGATGAGAGTCAACTCGCACTTTCAGCATTCTTTTGGTGGATCCGACGTAAGTCCCGAGATTACATCTCGGGTAAGTATACTTATAGACCACCAAAGAACGCATAAGGTTGGGAACAGTGTCTTTAAATCTAAAAAGAGAGCCAATTGTTCTTGGATTACTTAGAACAGGTTTGGGATTGATACAGTAAAAGTATTTCTTTAAAATCTGCCTCAGCGTAGTTAAAAATTTTTCATCGTTCGTAAAAGGCAAGGAAACATAAAAATCAAGTTTAGGTACTGTAGGTACAGGAATTTTTGGTTGAAATTTATTATTCAAGAATTTTTTGAGATATTTCTCAAATAAAAGTTTAGGGTAGCAGTTATTCTGAAAGTATTTTCTAAGGAACTCAACCTCATTATGAAAAGAGAGCCAGTCTGAGGAGAGAGAAAAGGCTCTGTGCAGTAACGTTAAAATACTATTAAGCTTAAAACTGTAAAAACATGAACTATAAAAATTTTTGAACCAAGACCAGTATACGTTTGTTTCCGGAAGACAGAAGTGGAGAAGTGCTGGTTGGATCTGGTAATTAACACATCAAGGAAAGGAAGGCACTCATTGTTTTCATGTTCTATGGTAAATGTAATACTAGGATGGAGATTGTTAGCGAATTCTAAAAACTGTTCAGCAGCCCATTTACTTTTAAAAAGTAGAAAAGTATCATCAACATACCGTTTATAATATAAAGGGCGAAATGAGGATGAACAGTGGCTAAAAGCATTTCCTCCAAATGACACATAAAAACATTTGCCAGAACTGGACCCAACGGAGATCCCATAGCAACACCGTCGACCTGCTTATAATGCTTTCCATTGAATAAAAATCTGTGTCCAGCACAGCCAAATTTAAAAGTTTTTCAAAATCGTCTCTATCAAACCCTTGATAGATAAAACCTGGTTCTATAAAAATCTTATCTAAGATAATTTGTATCGTTGCCTGCAACGGTACATTAGTGAAAAGCGAGACAACATCAAGACTTACCATATACAGATCGAGGTCCTGAGTAACAATCTCTTTGGAAAACAAAGTGGAGTTAGTAAGGGTATGCTCATTTTCTGAAAATGGTTGTAATAGTGGAACCAAAAATTTTGCTAACTTATAACTAGGAGTATTATAAGTTGAAGACAGAATTAATAGGTTTTTAAAATCACTTAAGGACAGAAATAAAATCAGCGAACATACTTATTCGGATCTGTACACATCTGGTTCTTCTTATGGAGTTTTATATGGCTTACCGAAAGTGCACAAGGAAGGAATTCCACTAAGGCCTATTTTGGCCTCTTATAATACTCCTAGTTATAAGTTAGCAAAATTTTTGGTTCCACTATTACAACCATTTTCAGAAAATGAGCATACCCTTACTAACTCCACTTTGTTTTCCAAAGAGATTGTTACTCAGGACCTCGATCTGTATATGGTAAGTCTTGATGTTGTCTCGCTTTTCACTAATGTACCGTTGCAGGCAACGATACAAATTATCTTAGATAAGATTTTTATAGAACCAGGTTTTATCTATCAAGGGTTTGATAGAGACGATTTTGAAAAACTTTTAAATTTGGCTGTGCTGGACACAGATTTTTTATTCAATGGAAAGCATTATAAGCAGGTCGACGGTGTTGCTATGGATCTCCGTTGGGTCCAGTTCTGGCAAATGTTTTTATGTGTCATTTGAGGAAATGCTTTTTAGCCACTGTTCATCCTCATTTCGCCCTTTATATTATAAACGGTATGTTGATGATACTTTTCTACTTTTAAAAGTAAATGGGCTGCTGAACAGTTTTTAGAATTCGCAACAATCTCCATCCTAGTATTACATTTACCATAGAACATGAAAACAATGAGTGCCTTCCTTTCCTTGATGTGTTAATTACCAGATCCAACCAGCACTTCTCCACTTCTGTCTTCCGGAAACAAACGTATACTGGTCTTGGTTCAAATTTTTATAGTTCATGTTTTTACAGTTTTAAGCTTAATAGTATTTTAACGTTACTGCACAGAGCCTTTTCTCTCTCCTCAGACTGGCTCTCTTTTCATAATGAGGTTGAGTTCCTTAGAAAATACTTTCAGAATAACTGCTACCCTAAACTTTTATTTGAGAAATATCTCAAAAATTCTTGAATAATAAATTTCAACTAAAAATTCCTGTACCTACAGTACCTAAACTTGATTTTTATGTTTCCTTGCCTTTACGAACGATGAAAATTTTTAACTACGCTGAGGCAGATTTTAAAGAAATACTTTTACTGTATCAATCCCAAACCTGTTCTAAGTAATCCAAGAACAATTGGCTCTCTTTTTAGATTTAAAGACACTGTTCCCTAACCTTATGCGTTCTTTGGTGGTCTATAGTATACTTGCCTGAGATGTAATCTCGGGACTTACGTCGGATCCACCAAAAGAATGCTGAAAGTGCGAGTTGACTCTCATCGTGGCGTTAGCCATAGAACAGGGTGTACATTGAGTAAGAAGGAGTTTTCTAACATAAGGGAACATTCTAAACAATGCAAAGCTTATATTTGCTATGACGATTTTGAAATCCTAGAGCAAGCTGCTGATGAAACTTCTCTCCATATCCTCGAGTCGTTAACCATCAAACAACTGGTTCCATCTTTGAATAGTCAGTCTTCTTCTGCCCCTCTGTTTATTGCTTAAGAGTTCTCTTCGTCCTTTTGGTGCCCTTCTTGGTCACTCAGTTTTTTTTCTTGAGGCGTTAGGTTGGTTTTAACTTTTATGTTTCGGTTTTAATATCTATATTTTAACGTTAATGATTTTACTGAGTCCTTTGTATTGATTTTTAATTGTTGTTATTTTTGTATTTTAGCCCTGATGATGAAGCCATGCTTTGAAACGTTGGCTGTAAATAAAGCTGAATATGTATCACCTCCTTTTCGTCGTCCTATTTGTTCTATATATATATATATATATATATATATATATATATATATATATATATATATATATATATATATATATATATATATACATATACATGTTTGTATGTGTGTGTCTGTGTTAGTAAATACATCTTCATACTTTTGCAAGCCTTACATCCTTAATCTTCTTCATTGCATTCAACAAAAAAATATTAATTCCCCAACCTTTGACATTTCCCGTCATCAGATTTGAATGGTTTTTACTCGTATCACATACGAGGAAATTTAGTGAGATATTGTCTTGGCATTATACAAAGGTCACACACTGCTTTTTCAACTCCAGTTACTCAGTGGTTGTTTGTACCAACGTTCAGGGGGCTGGAAACCAGCCGTTGTTGCTCTTTTGTTACCGAGTTACGAAGAGTTTTATTACTGCGTTTATAGGAAATGTTTCAGAGACGTTTAGATCCAACGTTTACGTCTGACAATCATGTCCAACGTTTGTCTGAACCTTAGTGTCCAACGCTTAGCTGAACGTTTATGTCCAGTGTTTATGTCTGACGTTTATGCCCAACTTTACGTCTGAATTTATATCCAACGTTTATTTGAACGTTTACGTCCAACGATTATCTCCACCGTTTATCCGAACGTCTGTCTGAACGTTTATCTATTACATTAATGTCCCACGTTCATTCCAACGTTTTTTTCTAAACGTTTATGTCCAACGCTTATGTTTGACTTTATATCCAACGTTTTTGGGCAAAGTTTATTTCCACCGTTTATATTATACCGTTTGTATCCTACGTTTATCTGAACGTTTGTTTCCAAAGTTTATGTTGATATCCAACGTTTGTATCCAAAGTTTATCTGAACGTTTATATCCAACGTTTACGTACAACGTTTATGTCCAACGTTTTAGTTTATATCCAAAGTTTATCTGAATTTTTTATCTAAAGTTTATCTGAATTTCATATCCAAAGTTTATACCCAAAGTTTATCTGAACAATTATATCCAACGTTTATAGCCAAAGTTTATATATAAAGTTTATCTGAACTTCACATAAAAAGTTTATCTGAATTTTATATCCAAAGTTTATCTGAATTTTATGTCCAAAACTTATCTGAATTTTGTACCCAAAGTTTATCTGAATTTTATAACCAACGTTTATATCCAAAGTTTATCTGAACATTTATATCAAAAGTTTATCTAAATGTTATATCCAAAGTTTATCTGAATTTTATAGCCAAAGTTTATCTGAATTTTATACCCAAAGTTTATCTGAATTTTATATCCAAAGTCTATCTGAGTTTCATGTCCAAAGTTTATATCCAAAGTTTATCTGAATTTTATATCTAAAATTTATCTGAATTTTATATCCAAAGTTTATCTGAATATTTATATCCAAAGTTTACCTGAATTTTATATCCAAAGTTTATCTGAATTTTGTATCCACAGTTTATTTGAATTTTATATCCAAAGTTTATCTGAATTTTATAACCAAAGTTTATCTGAATTTTATGTCCAAAGTTTATATGAATTTTACATCCAAAGTTTATCTGAATGTTTATATCCAAAGTTTATTTTCAGAATTTTACATCCAAAGTTTATTTGAACGTTTACATCCAAAGTTTATCTGAATTTTATATCCAAAGTTTATCTGAATTTTATATCCAAAGTTTATCTGAATTTTATATCCAAAGCTTATTTGAACGTTTATATCCAAAGTTTATCTGAATTTTATATCCAAAGCTTATCTGAATTTATATCCAAAGTTTATCTGAATTTCATATCCAAAGCTTATCTGAATTTTATATCCAAAGTTTATCTGAACGTTTATACCCAGCGTTCACGCTCTCCAGAACCAGAGTAGTACTGTTTCCCCCTTAAAAAGAATTCGCTCGCCATTCAACCTGCTACATATAACGGCGTACGGATTTTCCCCAGTCATTTATTTCCTATTTTTTTCCCGAAATTGCAATATCAGGCCGAAGGAAAACAACCGAAATAAAGGATTTCAGGAGAGCAGTTGATACCATTTCTCATTTATATTGAACTCCCCTAATATTTACTGAAAGGTCTGGCGCTCTTGTGTATAGTTACGGGTTGAATAAGTGGCCGTAACGCGTTGGTAAACGGTTTTGCTCTGCGGGAATGTAACGTGTTTGCTGTCTGAGAGAGAGAGAGACAGAGACAGAGAGAGACAGAGAGACAGAGACAGAGATAGAGAGAGATAGAGAGACACTGCACTTGATGATTCAAAATCACACGGTTCTAGGTGCTGTTAGAATGATAATATCTTATAATTCATCGAAGAAATTTAGAATATTCTGTAGATTTTGTGTAAAAACTAACTCTTGAGTGCACTCATCAGTTCTTAGACAAAACTGTTATTCATCAAAGTTAAATCGTAAACAATGCTTTTAGAGAACTAACTTGTCTCACGAAGAAAAAATATTCTGAATATCACTGGTGCTTAGATATGCATTATTAAAAGTAATAGAGAAGCTAACCAATGTTATATTTTGTAATAAACAACATTTTTAATCCAGTGATTAAATAAATGAGGCTAGAGGGCTGCAAATTGGTATGTTGATCATCCACCTTCCAAGCATCAAACATACCAAATTGCAGCCCTCTAGCATCAGTAGCTTTTATTTTATTTAAGGTTAAAGTTAGACATAATCGTGCGTCTGGCAACGACATAGGACAGCCACCACCGGCCCGTGGTTAAAGTTTCATGGACCGCCGCTCATAACAGCATTATGCCGAGACCACCGAAAGATCGATCTATTTTCGGTGGCCTTGATTATACGCATTAGCGGCTGTACAGAAAACTCGATTGCGCATTTTTTACTTGGTTTTTTCCTGGCTTATTCATGGAACCTTGAATGCTAATCAGTCACATTCATTTGTGCTATATGAACCGATTTCTGCTTGACTAAAATATTAATACGTTTTATAAGTTCCTCGAAGTTAGAGCAAAATCACAACTCGTTCCACAGACTTCTATTCCAAACAAGACCTTTTTTACCCTAAAAGTGAAAAATCTCAAATCGCTTGCAATTACATTTCCCCAAATTCTCGGCCATTAAATTTAGCGATAAAAATGCGGAATTTTATGTCCATTATATTCTCCAAGTAGCACGATTAATAAATGGCAATACTGAATACTGGTAATCCAGAATTCAGTATTGCCACAGTTCGGTCAGGCGTTGCTTGTTAAATTTAATGCTTGCGTGAAAGACATAAATATATCTTGAATATTAAAGATTTTTTCCATCCCTCAATTTTTGGCGAAGTCTGTTATGACTGGCGAGAATTTTCTGGTACTAACGGAGTGTTGGAACGTCGTGACGAATTACAATACACATCTTTAGTATCGAATAAAGAAGATTGGCATCACGTTGTAATGGAGCAATCTTCTAATTACCAAAACTAATGTTCAGACCCAGTTACCCTTCCTAGGTTGAATGTCGAAAGATTAATTAGTCGTAGTCCAATGGCCACTTCTAGAAGGAAAGGTCAGAATGATACCACAATTCTTTACGAAGAGGAACTGCTGAGAGCTAACGCTTGACCCATTCTGAATTGTCGTGTCTTAGAAGGAGATGACTGTGCCTAAGGAAAGTGTTGAAATTCACAAGGCAATTTCCCCTCTCCTATATAGATCTTACCTAATTTCCATCAAAGGTCTAGGGGTGATGACTGCTGTCTTGAAAGCGCGGTAGTTATGGTAATTCAGTTCTGCTAAGGCGACAAAGTCGTGGGCACCCCATCAGTAGTAATGTTCGGCTGAGCCCATCATTAAACAGTCTCTCTCTCTCTCTCTCTCTCTCTCTCTCTCTCTCTCTCTCTCTCTCTCTCTCTCTCTCTCTGCAGAGAACATTAGTATCAGTTGATTCTAATATATACACACTTTGGCCCTTTTTGTTCCAACAACTCTCTCTCTCTCTCTCTCTCTCTCTCAGTGCAGAAAACATAGATGCAAGCTGATTCTTATATATAAACACTTTAGCACTTTTTGTTCCAACAACTCTCTCTCTCTCTCTCTCTCTCTCTCTCTCTCTCTCTCTCTCTCTCTCTCACCCCCCCTAAAACTTGCTGAGAGCGAGAAGTAGCAATCACAACGCTTGTGCGGCTTGTGTTTAGAGTACACAGAGGCGGGAGAGAGATCTGTCCTGTTCAAACACTGGTCACAGAACTTTATTATTCATTTTTAAAAGCCTTTTAGAATAATCAAGGAAAGGAAAGGAGATGAAAGTGGAAGTTCGTTGTGAAGGATTCAACTTGATAAGTTCAGCTTTCGGTGCAAACTTTCCTTTCTTTCTTTCAGTCTTTAAGTCTTTGGCTGAAAGTGCTAATGGACAGAGTCAGTAGACGATAATAAACAAATAAGCACAAGAGGGCTCCAAGGGAAAATCAGCCGAGAGAGAGAGAGAGAGAGAGAGAGAGAGAGAGAGAGAGTTGTTGGATCGAAAGGTGCTAAAGTGTTTATATATAGAATCAACTTGTATGTATGTTTTCTGCACTGACAGAGGAGAGAGAGAGAGAGAGAGAGAGAGAGAGAGAGAGAGAGAGAGAGAGAGAGTTGTTGGATCGAAAGGTGCTGAAGTGTTTATACATAAGAATCAACTTGTGTGCATGTTTTCATGTATGGTTTCTGCACTGACAGAGAGAGAGAGAGAGAGAGAGAGAGAGAGAGAGAGAGAGAGAGAGAGAGAGAGAGAGAGAAAATTTAAAGGAAACAGTGATTAGATAAACAAATATAAGGGAATAGAAAATAAAACCAATACCCCTGAAATTCAGGACACGTCAGCATAGAGAGGGGATGAATTTGCTCCTCGCTTCAACATTTGGAAACCAGAAGATACCACAACTGCACTAGGCAAACCATTCTACATTTTCTTTGTAAGCCAAGCTAAGACTCCTTCCAACAGTGGTGTCACCCATCCACATATATAGTAATTTTTGACACAAGTGTTTACAACTTTACACCATTGTCAGTCACTGCCCGAAGCTGGTAGTAGCGGTGATGATGGTATTTTATATCTGTATACATTTGACAAAGCACGCTGCACTTTATAGAATTTATCCAAAATTATAAATGTCCACTGCAGATTATAGAATTAATCCAAAAATATCAATGCTTATTGTAGTTTATAGAATTCATCCAAAAATATCAATGCTTAATGTATTTATAGAATGAACCCAAAAGTATAAATCCCCACTATGATTTATGTAATTAATCCAAAAGTATCAATGCTCACTGCAGTTTATAGAATGAATCCAAAATTTTAAATGCTCACTGTAATTTATAGCATTAATCCAAAATTATAAATGCTCACAATAGTTTATAGAATGAATCCAAATAGTATAAATCCTCACTGTAATTTATGGCATTAATCCAAAAGTATAAATGCTCACTGCAGTTTATAGAATGAATCCAAAAGTTTAAATGTTCTCTGTAATTTATAGCATTAATAGAAAGGTAAAAATGCTCACTGTAGTTTATAGAATGAATCCAAAAGTTTAAATCCTCACTGTAATTTATAGCATTAATCCAAATGTATAAATCCTCACCACAGTTTATAGAATGAATCCAAAAGTTTAAATGCTCACTGCATTTTATAGAATTAACCCAAAAATATACATGCTCACTACAGTTTATAGAATTAATCAAAAAGTATACATCCTCACCACAGTTTATAGAATTATAATGAAAAAATATACATGCTCACCACAGTTTATAGAATTAATAAAAAAGTATAAATGGTCTCTGCAGTTCATAGTTTAGTCCAAACGCATAGCGAGAGAAAGCAGACATATTCCGTTGTTGAAAGCTTCACTGAATCTTGACAGAGTTGCACTCATTAATTAAACACAATATCCTGCTGTTATTTCATGGAGTTGGCGTAACTTTAACGAGAGGAGTTTACTGATGCATTGAAACGTATTATTAAAAATAATGATGCTTAAAGAAAACAAGATCGTGTGAAAAAAATGGAGATTTGTCTTAATTAGACAGAGATGCTTTGTATTGCTCATATTTATTTTGTCTTTTCTGATTGGTTCAGTAATTTTAATGAAAGGAGGTGAAGTTTTGTAGTATCATGTAAATACTTTTTTAATTAGAAAGACAGGTGGATGAAGAAAACAATATCTCTTGAAAACTAAGGGAGCTCTTTCTTAATAAGAGAGTAATAATTTGTATTATTTATATTTCTGTTGTATATTCCCTGACTGGTATAGTAATTATGATAAGAGAAGACAATGTGTTGGTAATAAGTAAATGCTAAGTTTTTTACAGCTGGCATCACAAACCATTTATGAGTGCTTCCGAAGCTACATAATAATTTATATATTAAATAACACAAAAAAGCAAAACTTATCGTGCGATATCTTTTGCCAGCAGGAAGTGACCTCTATCAGGGCTCGCTCAGAGCTGAACCATAAATAAAAAAAAATATTTAGTACAACAAAAAGGAAAGGAAGTTTGATACAAAATGTGCAACATTTCTTTCTCTTTCTCTCTTGTCCTGATAAAAATAATAAAAAAAGAGTTTTGATACAAAGTGTACCAAACATTTTTCATTTTTTTTAAATGTATTAAAAAATCCTTAAAAAAAAAGGTTTGATACAAAACGTACCATAATTTTTTTTCATTTTCTTTTTTTCTTGTCTTATAAATCATTAATAAGAAGTTTGGTCCAAAATGTAGCAGAAATTTTTCTTTTTCTTTTAAATCGCTTCAAAAATCATTAAAAATAAGAAGTTTTATACTAAATGTATCACAAATTTTTCTTTTTTTCTTTTAGATGTCTTAAAGATCGTTAAAAATAAGAAGTTTGATATTAAATGTACCCCATTTTTTTTATTTTTCCTTGTCAAAAAATCATTAAAAATAAGAAATGTGATACAAAATGCACCACAGATTTTTCATTTTTCTTTTGAGTGTCTTAAAAAAATAACTAAAAACAAGAAGTTTGATACGAAATGAACCACAAATTTCTTATTTTCTTTTTTCTCGTCCTAAATAAATCCTTAAAAAAAAAAGTTTAATACAAAATATACAACAAATTTTTCTTCTTTTCTTTTAGATGTCTTAAAGCTCATTAAAAATAAGAAGCTTGATAAAAAACGTAACACAATTTTTTTTTTTTTTTTTTTGTCTCGTCCTAGTTGCTCAGCATGAGGAAGGAAGTATAGACGACCCTCCGTCAAACCAAAGCTGTTTCATCTGTGCCCTATACATAACGTATGAAGGAAAGAACTTATAAAAGGGGGAAAAAACGACTGTGTATTAAACCAGGCGACCCCTGACAACCCCGGCCTCGAGAACCGATATTTCTTGTCAAATTAGACAACCGCTTCGTAAAACCGGGGTATTTACTATAGAGAAGAAGTTTATAGAATGATTCTGTGGTGGTGAGAATCTTTCGTGCGTTAAATAGCACAGCTTGTTCTTATCCGAAAACACAAGATGTTCAGAGTTTTACATCATACGACGAGAGAGAGAGAGAGAGAGAGAGAGAGAGACTGACTATTATCTGAATGTTGCAGTGATGTCATTTATAAAATAATTATAAAAAGGTTCTCTGTAAGAACTCAGCACTATTTAGGAGGTTATGCAAAGCCACTGTTCTAAGGTAATTGGTGTATCTTTTTACGTTAATCAGAAAGTTTGGTATTCAAGAAATAATTCATATTTATTCTAAAATGGCATGACAGTCACAGTTCACCTTATATAATGCCCTTTCTCTCTCTCTCTCTCTCTCTCTCTCTCTCTCTCTCTCTCTCTCTCTCTCTCTCTCTCTCTCTCTCTCTCTGTAAATATACATATATATATTGTATATATATATATATATATATATATATATATATATATATATATATATATATATATATATATATATATATATATATATATATATATAATTATAAATAAATATATATATATTATATATATATGTATATGTATATGCGCGTATGTGTGTATGTGTGTGATTCATTATTTAATCCAATAGCAGACCTCCGATTTAGGTAAGCATATTTTTCACTGCCTCTCCACACACAAAAAAAAAATCTTTATGATTCTGCTGTTGAATGTTTTCCCTTCTCAATTTTTTTTTTTTTTTTTTTTTTTTTAGCTTTTTGCAGCAAATACCCCTTCATATTTTTTCCTCATTTCTAGCATATTTAATATTCTCTTTTCGAAGGCTATTTATCATTCGCTGATGAGCGACTGATTTTTTCCCTGGTCTCTTGATACTTTTTTTTTTTTTGTGGGGGTTTTTTTTTTTGGGGTTAGGTGGGGTCATATGCCCACAGTTCCTCGTTTCCTGTTCTATTTTTCTGGAATGAAATAAAATTATTCCTTTACTCTTAGTTGAGAATGTCGGGCAGTTGGAATCTCAAAGCAATTCTCAGTGTGTTTTATAATTCACTTAGATTTTTATCTTTTTGTTTATTTATAAAATATATATATATATATATATATATATATATATATATATATATATATATATATATATATATATATTAATTTTTCATTTATCAATACTTAATCTCTTTCTGCATTTCCTATTACCTTCTGTAACTTCTTTCAAATGAACACCATAATATTCTTTGGAAGTTATAGAATTTCAAGTCAATGGTCCCTGTGGTGGGCTTGACCTATATGAATAGGGTTTATCTTCTGAATAATAATAATAATAATAATAATAATAATAATAATAATAATAATAATAATAATAATAATAATAATAATCTCAGTTCAAACTTCAGGAGTAATCTCCTATTCCAGTCCACCACATGAAAGGCTTCCATGTGGCCTGTCTGTTTACAAGTCAGAAAAGTGGAATGTTTTCTTTTTTCTACTCCAGCAATGTGTTTGGATCATCGCCTCATGTCTTATTTATTATCCCGCTTTTTCCACTCGAGTAATCCTTAATGAATGATTCAGAAGCGGAGCTTTCGCTGTACCTTCGCGCATGCGTAATATGAGCCTTGCCGGGTCTTTCGAATACAGGTGGCAGCTGGTATAAATAGGTCGTTTTAAATTTTCTATCTTTCGACGAGTTCGGGCGCCTCCTCATGCAGTACTCAGAATTTGTTTCCTTTTAGTTTGATGTGCAAGGAAACTATTGTGCCGGCTTTGTCTGTCCGTCCGCACTTTATTCTGTCCGCACTTTTTCTGCCCGCCATCAGATCCTAAAAACTACTGAGGCTAGAGGGCTGCAAATTGGTATGTCGAGCATCCACCCTCCAATGATCAAACGTACCAAATTGCAGCCCTCTAGCCTCAGTAGTTTTAATTTTATTTAAAGGTTAAAGTTAGCCATAATCGTGCGTCTGGCAACGATATAGGACAGGCCACCACCGGGTCGTGGTTAAATTTTCATGGGCCGCGGCTCATACAGGACACAGCTTAAAGCCCAGCCGCAAGAGACAGATATGGAGGTCAGGGGTTACAAAGTCCAGCCACAAGGGAATAGGCTTCGGTTTGGACGAACCACCTCTGATGATGTGAAAATTGAACAAGAGCCCCTGAACCCGGTACCACCCAACACTGACCCGGCCCTGGTTTTTGTTGAACATCACTGTAGTCTCTGCAAGCGCAACAGCAACAATCGGAATGAGTTCGCCCGTATTATTCTCGACGACAAAGAAGAAAAAATAAGAAACTCCCCCCAAAAAAAATTTGTTACCCACAAAGAAGTTGCGTTTATGTGGTCACACGCTTCTGAGTGAATACACTTGCTCTATGTCTTCAAATTGCATTGCTTGAAGAAGCGCCAGTGTCTACCTCTCCAGGTATGGCTAGCGTTGTGAGTATTATAACGGCACTCGCTTTCTACACTGATTGAGAAAAGATTCCCATTCCTACTTTTCGCTTTGTATCCCTGACCTCCATTCCTGTCTCTTGTGGCCAGCGATGAATTCATAAACTGGTTTACTGACGTCGTGAAGCACCGCTGAGAACAACCTCATTAAATAAGAAAAAAAAAGGTAAAAACTAGGAGCTGGAGTCATAAAACACTTGGCCTCCCTTGAGATGTTTCCTGAAGTATGTAATTACCAAAAGGCCTGAGGGTAATCTGAAAGGGCAGAGCCCCGCGTTTTCATAATAGTTTTCTTGTGAGATTCACGACAGGATTAAGGAACTTGCATAATCTCTGGAATGTCTTTTGTTTTCAAAGTTTTTCTCTTGTGGTTTTACTGATCAATCTTGGAATATTTTTTTTATTTAAAAGTTTTGATGTTTTGGTTTGCTAATCAATCTTAGAATATTTTTTTTTAAGTTTTGTTGTTGTGGTTCTACTAAACAATCTTGGAATATTTTTTGTTTTAAAAGTTTTATTGTTGTGGTTTTACTAATCAATCTTGAAGTATTATTTGTTTTAAAAGTTTTATTGTTGTGGTTTTACTAATCAATCTTGACGCATTATTTGTTTTAAAAGTTTTATTGTTGTGGTTTTACTAATCAATCTTGAAGTATTATTTGTTTTAAAAGTTTTACTGTCGTGGCTTTACTAATCAATCTTGGGATATTATTTGTTGTAAAAGTTTTATTAATTAAATATTTTTGTTTTAAAAGTTTTGCTGTTTTGGTTTTACTGATCTATCGGAAAACTTACACGTTTTCTTTTTAATTATTATTTATATAATTACCATTTAATAAGAAATATTGCACTGTTTTATAATCAAGACGACAGATGCAAAAAGTAGCTGATGATATGGAAAAAAATATTCATTTTAAAATTACCAGTTATATAATTACCATTCTGTAATGGTTATTAAAGCAATGATTAACAAGATTCCCAGGAGAATATTCTACTGTTTTGATAATCAAAACATAACAGATATATAAAGTATCTGGTGATTCTTTGGCAGTATGATGCCGGGTTAAAATTCAGACTTTTTTTTAAAGTTACTCTTCTCCTTCAAACTATTATTATTAAAATGGTTTAACCAGACCACTGAGCTGATGAACAGCTCTCATAGGGCTGGCCTCCTTCAAACTACAAACACCATTCTTGTGTTATAGACAATCAGGTAATGTTATGTTCAGAAATATCAAATTTATACTAAGTAAAATCTTATGGTCTTGGCTGCTGACAGAATTTAAATATCTCTTGTTTTCCATCTTCATCTGAGGACAGGTTTTGAAATGTAATTTAATTATGTCAGTGTCTGACGAAATATATATGAAAGAAATAAAGGATGGTTCTGTCTCTAATTTAGAGAAATTAGCGTTTGAAGGATACACGTGGAGGGTGAAATGTAGAAATTTATATAAATTTTCTGTATTTTAAATACTATGTTTTTATATTTTATGTTATGAAGAGAAGCACTGTCAAACAGGCACCTCAATGACCATCTCTCATGAAAGACAGATAAAGAAGAAGAAGGAGAATAAGAAGAAGACAAAATGCAACCCCTGAGGATACATGTGGAAGGTGAAATGTGGAATTTTATATAAATTTTATAATATTTCATATTTTAAATATTATATTTTTATATTTTGTATTATGAAGAGAAGCACTGTGAAACAGGCACCTCAATGACCATCTCTCATGAAAGACAGAAGAAGAAGAAGAAGAAGAAGAAGAAGAAGAAGAAGAAGAAGAAGAAGAAGAAGAAGAAGAAGAAGAAGAAGAAGAAAGGAAACCCCAGAGAAAACCTGAAAGACCCTTGTCTTGAGAGCAGAGGAAATGGCCAGAAAAAAGAGAGAGAGGAAACCAATTTGTGGCCGGGAGAAGGAGTCTTGTTGATTAGAGGCAGTGGTCGTTGATCAGTCCAATAGCTTTCAATTTATTTTTTGGGGGCGGAAGAAAGCCAATAGGAGAAACGTCTCACATAAGGCAGATATTTCCCAGAGAACGAGTGGGGGACTTCATAAAGTTTCAGAAAATAGGAGGTCAGGAATGCACGTAGGAAATATTATGCGTCTTATAATCGTCTTCTTTAGAAAATGTTTAGTAATACGAATTTTCTTGTCTCTCTCTCAGACAGTTCAGAAGGATTTAAATTACTGTCTGAAAAGAGGGAGTATTTTGCTTCTTAGAGAATTGGCATCAACTGGAAGATTTGAATTATCGACAGAAAAGAGAGAGTATTTTGCTTCTTAGAGAAGTGTCATCAACTGGAAGATCTGAATTATCGACAGAAAAGAGAGAGTATTTTGCTTCTTAGAGAATTGGCATCAACTGGAAGATTTGAATTACCGACAGAAAAGAGAGAGTATTTTGCTTCTTAGAGAATTGGCATCAACTGGAAGATTTGAATTATCGACAGAAAAGAGAGAGTATTTTGCTTCTTAGAGAATTGGCATCAACTGGAAGATTTGAATAATCGACAGAAAAGAGAGAGTATTTTGCTTCTTAGAGAATTGGCATCAACTGGAAGATTTGAATTACCGACAGAAAAGAGAGAGTATTTTGCTTCTTAGAGAATTGTCATCAACTGGAAGATTTGAATTACCGACAGAAAAGAGAGAGTATTTTGCTTCTAAGAGAATTGGAATCAACTGGAAGATTTGAATTACCGACAGAAAAGAGAGAGTATTTTACTTAGGCATCAGAACAGAAGTGGAATATGTAGGAGAAGAGGTAAGGATATACATAGGGTACACTCAGCTGCAGTCCTCTTTGTCTATCCTAGCCAAAACTTGTTTCGCAGTAATGTAACTGTGACATATATAAAATCTCTGATCGCTTGCCGTTAAATTGTTACTTGAGTGAAGATGCATAATCTGGTATAACTTCAAAACTCACGACCATTTAAAATGCCTCGTCAAAGTTAAACTTACGCAAAAAATCTATACATATCCAAAACGAAAAAATATATGAACTCGCCTAAAGTAGCTATAACAAATTTGTTGACGCATGAAGGAACGGAGCTTTATGAATGCCCCTTTTATGATAAAGCACCAAAAATGTGAACCCTTTTTCTCGGGTCTTTTGGAGTGATAAATGATCAGTGATCAATTCCTTTAAATCTTTGACCTTTGCTGGAGGACCTCGTGACTTATTCGAGAATTTTCATGTTTGATGGGCGTTGCGGATTTATAAGCTCTTCTTTTTTTTCGAAAGGCAAGTCAGTGCGTCATAAATGATTCAATAAATGGTTTTTGGATGACGCGTCACGACTTAATCAAAGGATTTATTTTTGTAGCCGACGCACTTCTAGTATGGAAATATTTAGGAGTGGGAGCGAACAAATGATTAAACAGAAATTCGGGACTTTTTATACATAAAACTGGATAAGTGTCAGGCGGGCGGAAGAATGAATATAAAGATTAAGTCATCAGAGCAGTTCTGAATAAAAGGAATATATATGTATATATATATATATATATATATATATATATATATATATATATATATATATATATATATATATATATATATATATATATATATATATATATATAAATATATATATATCTATATATATACAAAGATAGGGAGAGACAAATAGATACACATGCAGGTATAGACACATGAAATTAGAACAGGAAAAAATAATGTCCATCTCTTCACACGTCCCAAAAACCATTACCATGACACCTCTCTTTTGTGTGGGGGAATTCCTGCTCATATCAAAAATTTAAAAAAAAAAAACGCCCCAACCCATTTTCTAGGGATGTACCTTAATTTCGTTTCTTTGAATTCATATTGTCTTTCCCCCCCCCCCCCTCTCTCTCTCTCTCTCTTTCTCTCTCTCTCCCTCTCCCTCTTCTATCAGAAATATAATTTCGCCGGAAAATTCTTTTCCCAAATATCAGAAACCTTTTCTCTTCCATTTTCAGTCTTTATTGAATAATTCTGCTCCCTCTTTTTTTTTTCTAAGGCCATTTGCTGCGATCTGTAATAGGGGGAACAGAAGGAAGGATCGTGTCATTAGTTCCTCCTGATAATTCTTCATTTCGGGGCCATGAAAGTCGACCAGGTGGAATTTCAGTGTATGGATTTTCACTGCTCGTTCAGATGTTTCTAATTAAAACAGTGGTTCTCAACCGGGGGGGGGGGGGGTCAGTAATTTCCAGAGGGGGCGCGAGCCCTAGGGATAAATTAAAAACTCTCTAATTATCATCGTTATTCTCTTAACAAGAGTGAGGAACTATTATTCAGAAGTTTATGAAAAAAAGCAAAAGTTTCCTATAGTCTACTACTCTGGTTAGACTCGTTGGGCTAACCATGTTTTGTAATTATTCACCTCCCTCCCTATCCCTCGAAACCCCTTCTCTCTCTATCTTTTTCTTTATTTTCCTTTAAATCTAGGAGGGAACTTTACTCGTAGATGCAAGGGGAGGCGTGGAGGGAAGGCCCAACTCTTACAGGGGGCGTGGTAATAAAAAGTTTAAGAACCACTGACTTAAAAGGCTTCTAGCTGCGTAGTTTTAAAATTACGTGAAAAATATTAACCTACGAGTGTAGTCTAAAACCTTGCTATCATAGGAAGTACTTCAGTAGTAAGGAATTGATGAGAAATGTTAAAAAGCTTGACCTAATATCTTCAAACCCTTGCTTCATAGGAAGTACTTCTGTAGTTAGGAATTGATAGAAGTATGTTAAAAAGCTCAACCTAATATCTCTAAACCCTTCCTTCATAGGAAATACTTCCGTAGCCAGTTACTGATGATTAGCAGCTCTTATCAAAGGAACAATTACTATTTTCCATTAAGTGTGGAAATCAATAGGAAGCTCAATATATATATTATTTTCCCTTCAGAATAAAAATCAATATGAGACCCAAAGGTAGAACAAAGGGGTTTCATACTCAATTTCAAAGAAATAAAATCATAATATATTTTACTAATGGCGCCAACTGCTACATCCGCCTGATAAACAGGATGTGACGTAACATTTAATGAGCCTGGAATCGAAAATAAATTAGAATATATTAAAAGATGTTGTAGGTATAGGGTTGGGGTGTCATTAAACGCATTATGGTAAATAGTTGAATTATTGCTACAATACTTTTGTTTCAATCTCTCTCTCTCTCTCTCTCTCTCTCTCTCTATAATATATATATATATATATATATATATATATATATATATATGCATATATATATACATATATATATATATATATGTGTGTACGTATGTATATATATATATATATATATATATATATATATATATATGTGTGTGTGTATATAAATTATTTAAATGTATTACCTTTCAGCAATTACCTCGATACTTCCCTGGCTAGAAAAACGAAGCCATGCATATTCAATTTGTTATGGTCTGACTCGAGAATTTTAAGGCAATAATAATAATAATAATAATAATAATAATAATAATAATAATAATAATAATAATAATAATAATAGTAATAATAATAATATTTCTTTCACTATCTGTAATATATTTCGTTTCCCGTTTCCCTGAATACTGAACAGAAAATGCTGAGATTAAACACCTACTGCATAACGGTATGATTTTAGCTGTGCGTTGCCTTTGCAATGAATATGAAATTTCATTTCGTATTTATTTTCATAATGGTAACGTTTGCGTGAGGGATGTAAATTGCTTTGATGAGGAAATGTGTATATATAAATGTATGTATGTATATGTATATATATATATATATATATATATATATATATATATATATATATATATATATATATATATATATATATATATATATATATTATATATATATATAAACATATATACGTATATTTATATATATATATATGTGTGTGTATATATATATATACGTTTCATTTGCCTTGAATGCGTTATCATTTGCCATATATTTCAGGCGTTGGTTGACTAAATACATTAGAGGA
Organism: Macrobrachium rosenbergii; assembly: GCF_040412425.1. Taxonomy (NCBI): domain Eukaryota; kingdom Metazoa; phylum Arthropoda; class Malacostraca; order Decapoda; family Palaemonidae; genus Macrobrachium; species Macrobrachium rosenbergii. Next base: position 497,852 of record NC_089769.1, on the reverse strand, counting down.
TTAAAATATTCCAACTCTCGGGCGTTTGTTTATCTAGAGCAGTCTTCACACACACACCCTCTTAACTGTGTTTATCTCTCTCTCTCTCTCTCTCTCTCTCTCTCTCTCTCTCTCTCTCTCTCTCTCTCTCTCTCTTTGTGGACAGAGTCAATAGACTATAAACCCAAGAGGTCTCCCAAGGGTAACCAGCCTTCAGGGAGGGATAACTTATAGGGAAAGGTCATAGATAAATAAATTTGAGGAAAAAGCAACGGAAATCAATACACCAGAATTCAGGAGACTTCAGCAGAGAGCCGGAACAAACTAGTCAAGGAGTTTTTACTGTTTTTAAAGTAAATCTTAATCAAAAAGGTCTGACGTTAATGCTGACAGGACCAAATGCCTGAATTCTTTCATATAGTTCGTAATAAATCATACTTCAATGTTTACCAGGCCTAATGTCTCGTTGCTCATCGGAGGAGCCCGTCTATAATCGGCTTTAAAACTATTAGTCATTCGGGCTGGTGTGTGTGATTAGCAATAGGCCTTTTCGAAGCTTGATGGGAATGCAGTGATTAGATGATTCAAATGATAAATGAAGGCCTCAATGGTAGTCGAATTTCGTGAGGGTTTCACCAAAACAGCAACTGGTAGATCCATCAGTACGCTTCATTATTATTATTATTATTATTATTATTATTATTATTATTATTATTATTATTATTATTATTATTATTATTATTATTCAGAAAATGATCCCTATGCATATGGAACAATTCTACAGGGGCCACTGACTTGAAATTCAAGCTTCCAAAGAATGTGGCGTTCATTAGCAGAAAGTAATAAGCAATATAGAAAGAAGAGATCAGTTACTATAAAATGAAAATATAAATTAACAAATAAATGAATGAATAGATAAAAATATAAGCAAATAATTGAAATACAAAAAGAATTGTTTTAGGGTTATAGTGCTTGAACATCATTCCTCAGGGAGATTGTTCCACAATCCAGAGTTGTGCGGAATATAGCGGAATATAGGTCACCAAGAAAAAAAATATATATGCTATTTATTTTCACGTTTTTGGTGAATATTGCTTTTTCTCCAAACACAAAAAAGGTCACTCTCTTACAATATTGAGAAGCACTGAATTCCCTGAAAGGTTATCTAGGATAACCGCAGTAGCAGGGATATACTCGTATATAATATTCACCGCACCAGCTCACTGGTGTGGGTAAGTGATGCTTGATGCATATTTAAATGAACAGAATAACCGGAGTGTCACCCTGCTAGCCAGAATCAGGAAGATCGCTGGAGAAATCAATATGTTTTATTTTTTTCGTCAACTGCTTCTCTGCCAAGATAGCTGAGTCGAGCCTAATCTTAATTTAGAGATTATCTCATTTCTTTCTGTGAGTGTCTTTTAAAATTTACTTTCTTTTGCATATTATCCTTATCATGCCTTTTTTTTTGTACTCCCCCAACCCACAGACTGCCCTCTCTCTCTCTCTCTCTCTCTCTCTCTCTCTCTCTCTTTATGAGTGTCTTGTTCTTATATATATATATATATATATATATATATATATATATATATATATATATATATATATATATATATATATATATATATATATATATATATATATATATATATATATATATATATATATATATATATATATATATATATATATATATATATATATATATATATATATATATATATATTGCATATTATCCTTATCATACTTTCCTTGTTCTCCCCAACTCTCTCCCCCTTCTCTCTCTCTCTCTCTCTCTCTCTCTCTCTCTCTCTCTCTCTCTCTCTCTCTCTCTACGAGTGTGTGTTCATTACCTATGTTTCGTTTCAATTCATGTTCTTTACTCAAAAATTTCTTCTAGATGAAAATCCCATCTCTCTCTCTCT
>NC_089769.1:490948-493448 GCF_040412425.1 Macrobrachium rosenbergii | reverse complement strand
GAGAAATATAAAGCAAAAGAATATGACTTTTTAATTTCTCACAAAATTCAGTTTCAAATTAGAATTTTGTCTCGATATTCTAGTACACTTACATGATTTTCGAGTTGGATTAAAGTATATAATTCAAATAATGAGCAAAGGGTTATGCTCATATCAGCATTTTCTCGAATAACATTAAAATTATCGTATATGATGCGTCCCAAAATAAATTTCTAAGACTTTAAAGGCAAAAAAATCTAAATTCTGAAAATAATTCACTAATTTTACTACTTGCTGTGGATGTAATGTAGTTGATAAGTGGAAATCTAGCGATAAAACCACTTTTTGTTCAATAATTCACTGATTTTATTACCCACTGCGTCTGTACTGTAGTTCATAAGTGAAAATTTAGCAATAAAAACAGCTTTTAAAGATAAAATTCATTGATTTTGCCAGTTCCTTAATGTAATGTGGCTGATAAGTAAAAACTTAGCGATAAAACCAGCTTTTAGAAATGATTCACTGATTTTACCCATTCCTGCTGATGTAATGTGGCTATTAAGTAAAAATTTAGCGATAAAACCATCTTTTAAAAATAATTCACTGATTTTGCCAATTGCTGCTGATGTAATGTGGCTGATGAACATTTAGCGATAAAACCAATTTTCAAAAATAATTAACTGATTTTGCCAATTCCTGCTGATGAACTGTACCTGATAAGTGGAAATTTAGCGAAAAAACCAATTTTCAAAAATAATTAACTGATTTTGCCGATTCCTGCTGATGCAATGTAGCTGATAAGTGAAAATTTTGCGATGAAACCCTTTTTTTTTTACAGCAAAATAATGTTGTGCCGTTTTGGCGTTCTGAAAGACTTATAAGTACGATTATTTCCTATTTGGACGAAATAGTCGCGGAAAAAGGCTTTTTGTGAGCCCTGGTTTTCTAAAAAGAAAAAAAAAATGGAACAAAAAAATTTTTATACTTCTGGAAACATTTTGGCAATCATCGGTACATCAAACCAGCTCTGAAAAAAAAACACGTAATCAGTGCATCGTTTTTTTATGTTTTTTATTTTTATTTTTGACTCTAAAAAGTGTTTTGATAGCGAAGGATTGAGATACTACGCTATATAAATATTTTTGCTTACATTTTATTGTTTATATTTTTAGACAGTATAAGTTCTTAGATATACATATATATATATATATATATATATATATATATATATATATATATATATATATATATATATATATATATATATATATATATATATACATCAATGATTGTATTTCTAATATACGCATTTCAGAATGTTTTATCAATGGCATATGAAATTTCTAATAAATATATATATATATATATATATATATATATATATATATATATATATATATATATATATATATATATATATATATGTGTGTGTGTGTGTGTGTGTGGGTGTGTGTGTGTGTGTATAAAGTATATTTACGTATGTGATTACCATTTTACCCCCACTTCAATGCGTCTAATATACAACCATATTATTTGATAATACAATCGCATCGAATCCTCCCGGACAATTTCTCCCAAAACTCGACCTCTGAGCGGAATCGTTCCTTCTCCGTGAGGAAGATTCCTCTCTCCTTTGAAGATCAGACTTCTGATGGGGTCTTGCGATAAACAGACCTCACGAATCTCGGGGGCATTGCCCACACCCCCACCCCCAACTCCCAATCCCCCCCCACCCCCACCACGACAACGCGGTCAGATATGAAGCTCTATTTATTTATAATGGTTCTGCTTGTACCTTTGGCATTCTCTCTCTCTCTCTCTCTCTCTCTCTCTCTCTCTCTCTCTCTCTCTCTGCAAGGATATGAACACATAAAGATCTAGCCGCACAATCACATACATACACATACAAACACACACACATATATACATATATATGTATGTATATATATATATATATATATATATATATATATATATATATAATATACACATATATAATTTGTAAATAGATACACATATGTATATATATATATATGTATGTATGCATATATATACATATATATATATATATATATATATATATATATATATATATATATATATTATGTCTTTGTTTACATATACATATACATACATATATATATACATATTATATATACATATATACGAGTATATGTATATACTGTATGTCTGTGTGTGTGTAAGTCTCTCTGTGTCGGTGTAAGGGCAAGAAAATCATAACAGCTTCTGAATACTCGTGCAGTAACGTCGCAGAATATAGTTGTAAAATTCTTATTTCCCAAAGGCGGGGCACTGAATCGTGACTAGAATGACTTACATACAAATGCTAAGTAAATAAACACGTGTACTAATTACCCTACATCACAAAGTATCATAGGAAGTTGTTGAGTCATGTAAATTACACTCATTTGCATAAGTAAACACAAGACCATCTGACCGCCTTGTGCGCTGTTTGTATAGCGAACTCGCCCGGCGGAAACATTGAGTTCCGGTTTCATAT
>NC_089769.1:430948-485948 GCF_040412425.1 Macrobrachium rosenbergii | reverse complement strand
CCGCACTTTATTCTGTCCGCCCGTTTTCTGTCCGCACTTTTTTCTGTCCGCACTTTTTCTGTCCGCCCTCAGATCTTAAAAACTACTGGGCCTAGACGGCTGCAAATTGGCATGTGGATCATCCACCCTCCAATCATGAAACCTACCAAATTGCAGCCCTCTAGCCTTAGTAGTTTTTATTTTATTTCAGGTTAAAGTCAGCCATAACCGTGCTTCTAGCAATGCTATAGATAGGCCACCACCGGGTGGTGGTTAAAGTTTCATGGGCCGTGGTTCATACATCATTGTACGGAGACCACCGAAAGGTAGATCTATTTTCGGTGGCCTTGATCATACGCTGTAGCGGCTGTGCAGAAAACTCGATTGCGCCGAAGAACGGTAAGGTGAAACAAATGAGAATTATAACACGTGGAGAACGAGTGTCAGTCTCCATTAAGCGCTCCTCTCTGCTGAAACATTGTCTTTGAAATATGAAAATTGCTTCTGTATAATTAAGTATTTGAATCTTTGAACTTATTCAGCATATTTATGTGGTTATTACCAATGCTCATGCACATAATATTTATATTCTTATAGTGTGTAATCAAGTACACGAATTATTTATCTTATTCATTATATTTATGCAGCGGTTACTAATTCTCTAATACGTAATTTTTTATATATTATTAGAGTTGTGTTCTGTTGATCAATACAAACGTATGTGGAATAAAACAAGTGAAAAATGCGCCGAAGTTTCCTTGGCGCAATCGAGTTTTCTGCACAGTGTATAATACTTGCTGTGAATGAAAGCAAAACAGGTTTCGATATCACGCCCTACGGAGGGTAGAGGGGATTACATTAAATATATTCTCACATACATAAGTGCCCAAATGCATTAGCCTGCGCAGAAATTGAATATAACTGAGTCCGGACTGTGTCATGGTATATAACGTCAGATTGAATTAGACGAACGTAATGAAACCTTAAAGAGGACATTGGTTCATGAGATGGTGTTGAAGATATCAGCCTATGCTTTTAGAAATAATAACTGAAATTAGGATTAAATTATTTATATAAAGGAATTTATGTTTTTTTTTGTGAAAAAAAATCTGAAGTTCTGAAATGAAGAGTACCAAACCCTTAGCTAAGACTCTCATTGTAAATGAGTGTAAATTCTCAGAAAATTATATATATACATGTGTGTGTACTATGTATACATATACACACACGCATACATATATATATATATATATATATATATATAAAACATCGTAGTTCTCACGTCCTGAATGAGAACATAGATCTAATCATTTCCTGAAATATTATTTTATATCTAAATCCCTGCGAGCTTTTTTAAAATCAGATTTAAAATTTGTGGGAACCGATACATTTTTTGACCCAAGATCTTGTTGCAAAAGTCTAATTCTCACCGGAATAGCAGAGGACGTATGTTACGAAAAAAAAGAAGTTGAATTTGCCACAGTTCTATTTATAAAAATGGTTTTTGTAAAAATTAAACAAAAAAATCGGCGACATATTGATTATTAGAACTGTCTTCACTGATGTCAGTATATATATAGTATGTATGAGTAGCCTATTATATATATATATATATATATATATATATATATATATATATATATATATATGTGTGTGTGTGTGTGTGTGTGTGTGTGTATAATGACTAGATAATGATGACATCATTAAAGAAGATCTATTACATACTCTACTCGAAATGATTTTGACAATACCCTTTCGGGCCCTAACTCATTATTATTGCTGACAACTGACAGAGGAGATTCTCTTCATTAAAGTCTATATCCCTGAAGATTCAGAGCCTCGTAATTTCTTGATAATTAGGAAGTTTCTGTTCTGTTTTCGTTTATTCATATCATAATTAATATTTGTAATGAGGTATTAAATTTAATTCGTCTTTTGACGTTTATGCAATTTTTTCTTTTTGCTTTCATTTTGCGCATTTTAAAATTTCTAATTTCTTTTTTGTCATGTTTATATCAATATTTCTGTTTCCGAGGATAAAGGAAATTTAATGATTTGGTAACTGAGACATTTAGGGTTTTAATAATTGTATGGTTGCCTAGTTACCAGTTTATGAGTCATTTTTTAAATAAATAACTCTTTTTTTTTTATTCCCAAATTTATATAGAGTATTTGGAATAATTATGATAAGTATCTACGGAAATAATATATATATATATATATATATATATATATATATATATATATATATATATATATATATATATATATATATATATACACACATACATACCTATATGCACCTCACAATCCTTCTCACCATCCGTACGCGACGTCTCTTTCAGATTCGACGGGCGGCGGAGGGTGGGCGGGGAGGACTCTCACTGGGCGGATGAAAAGGTGCTCAGCGGTCGAGCGTCACTCGACGTGTCTACCACGCCCGCGATACTCCGCCTCTCCTCCCTGACGCTGGCGGATGAAGGGTTGTACAAGTGCCGAGTCGACTTCATGTTCCACCCGACGAAGACCACTCGAGTCAAGCTGTACGTTGTAGGTATGTCTTTGGTTGGGAGGCTCCAGGGATTTCTCTTTTTTTATTTTACTTATATTTGTTACGTTTTCTTAAGTGGAAAAGTAAATTTTGTTTCAAATCTGACGTAGGGGAGAAAAAGGGATGTTCAGATTGGTTCTTATAGGCATGTCTTTGGTTGCGAAGCTCCAGGGATTTTTCTTTGTATTTTATTTATTGGTTACGTTCACTTTCGTGGAAAAGTAACTTTGTTTCAGATCTGACGTAGAGAAGAAAAATGAATTTTCAATTTGATTCTTATTATGTATTTTTTGTATTATATTCTTTTAACTGTGTCAGATCTGATAGAAGAAGAGTTTTCACTTTAAGTCTCACTCTTCTGCTTCTATTTCTTTATATTTTTTCCCCCATTTTCGTAAAGATATCTTTGCTTGTATTTCATTTTTTTGCATTTTCATAAAGAGTAACTCTGTGTCAGATCTGATGTCAAAGGAGACTTTCATACCAGTTCTTATATTTCAGTTTCTTTTCTTTCATAAAAAAATTACTCTGACAAATCTGAAGTAAAAGGAGAATTTCATATCAGTTTTTTATTATTAATTCTTATATTTTATTTTTTGTATTTTCATAAAATGTAACTCTGCCAGATCTGATGTAAAAGGAAACTTTAATATCAGTTCCTATATTTCATTTTTTAAAATTAAAAAGTAACTGTCAAATCTGAAGTAAAAAAAGACTTTCATGTCAGTTTTTCATCATGTAGTCCTTATATTTCATTTTTTTTTTCACTCATTAAAAAACATTTCTGTGTCAAATCTGATGTAAAAGGAGACTTTAATATCAGTTCTTATGGTTCAGTTTTTTTTTTTTATAAAGAAACTCTGGCAAATCTGAAGTAAAAGGAGACTTATATCAGCTTTTTATTATGTAGCTCTCATATTTCATTTTTACTTTCATAAACAGTATTTCTCTGCCAAATCTGATGTGAAAGGAAAGAAAAAGAAGCTTTAATATCAGTTCTTATTATGTACCTTTCATATTTCATTTTCACTTTCATAGAAAGTAATTGTTTTAAATCTGATGCAAAGTGGAAATTTTCACATCATCTGTGATTCTGTAGCTGCAAATACCTTTTAGAGTCTATTCTTCGGGGCAGGTTAGAATACTGAAATGGAGTCTGCACAACTGTTCTTAAGAATATCTATGTAACACCTAAGAAAATGTAATAATTCTCATGATGTTTGTGTGAATAACTGAGCATTGATGGAATTCACATAATCGAAGCTTTAAAAGCTAGATTCTTTTATTAGATGATACAAGATATGTATGACGGAGTCTTGTTCAATTTTACCAGATTTTCCAGATTTATAGGACGAACAGAAATTCTACCAAATGAATAACGAATTAAATATGACATACATCGGCACATTTATGATTCCTCCCATAGGTACTCAACCTACAGGTGGCAGAGCCAGTATGTATGTTTGACAGGACAGAATTGATAATACTGAGACTGAATGAATAATTTCCTGTGCCTGAGACGTGTAGAGAGGCGAGAGGCTACAAAGGAATATTTAGGAGGGGATTATTCCTCAGGGTAAGGAGAGAATGTGGAAAGGTATTTCAGGTTAATATCAGGATTTGTAAAGGAAGGATACTGTAGATTTAGACAAGGAAGAAGTGAGAGTAAAGCATTTGGTAGAAGTTTTTGAGAAGTTGTTAAAGCAAAAATTTAAAATCTTTTCATTGGAGCGTGTTTGGTTCAACGACCTTATTCAGAAAAAAAGGAATAATTATTGACGTTATTTAGGTTTTTTAATTCTGTGGATGAAAAGGAATTCAGGGAGTTTATAATGCAATGGTGTATTTCGATAAATAGTGCCTTTCCATCTAGTATTTTTTTTTCACTGTAAATAAATCCCCAGGTTATTAATCAATTTTTTCGTCGATTGACTTACATGGTAAAACATCCACGTTATAAAATGATATAAGTAAACATATATGTATATATATATATATATATATATATATATATATATATATATATATATTATATATATATATATTTATATACATATATATGCATATATATAAATATATAACATCAACGAATTTCAAAACTCGAAAAAACAAGCAACGCTGCCCTGGGAACTGGTATCTAAAATTGGAAATGTCTGAGAGAGAGAGACACAGAGAGAGAGACACAGGGAGAGAGAGAGAGAGAGACAGACAGACAGAGAGAGACAGAGAGAGAGAGAGAGGCGCCAGGCTGCCATTAATAGAACACAAATGCTTTTTTCCAACAGAACAACTTTCCAGGCTTTTAACTGATGAATGCCTCACCGCCCGATGCTACCTGACATTCAGGGCGGAAATATCAATATAAAGTTTGTTCAGACGCTAGATCCGTTATTTGTTGGAGTTAAAATAGGGACATTCAATTATAAATTCCGTAGGCAAGTGATTTAGTGTTTTGTGGTTTAAGGGATAATTTCATAGATGCTGATTCACGCAAAATGTTATTTGACAAAGATTTAAGGCAGACGTCCGTATGCTTCATAGATTTAACAGTAATTAACAAGTTAATTCTACCAAATTTCCATTAAATCTCTGCAATATTAATCACTACAGTTAAACAAGTCAAAAATGCGCCGAAGTTTCTTTGGCGCAATCGAGTTTTCTGTACAACCAAGGCCACCCAAAATAGATCTATCTTTCGGTGGCCTCGGTATAATGCTGTATGACCCGCGGCCCACGAAATTTTATCAACGGCCCGGTGGTGGCCTGGCCTAGATCGTTGCCAGAAGCACGATTATGGCGAACTTTAACCTTAAATAAAATCAAAACTACTGAGGCTACAGGGCTGCAATTTGGAATGGTTGATGACTGGAGGGTGGATGATCAACATATCAATTTGCAGCCTTCTAGCCTCAGTAATTTTTAAGGCCTGAGAGCGGACAGAAAAATTGCAGACAGAAAAAGTGCGGACAGAAAAAAGTGCGGACAGATAAAGTGCGGACAGAACAAAGTGCGGACGGACAGACAAAGTCGGCACAACAGTTTTCTTTGACAGAAAACTAAAATCCTCATAGTGAAATCTATTTAAAATTAGGGGCAGACATAAAAACGATTTAAGCAATAACAACTACTTCATTTTCCTTCCAGTCCCTCCTAAGGGGGTAACGGTGTTCCTGGAGGGGCTAGACGGGACCCACAAACCTATCAAAGGGGTCGTGGGCCCCCTGCAAGAGGGGGACATGCTACACCTTGTTTGTATAGCCATCGGAGGTAAGTTTGAACGGAGTTAGATTATGTTATTATGTTTAGATACCAAAGTGCACTTGCCATCACGGGCAAGCATATATACATAATTCATATATACATACATATACATATATATATATATATATATATATATATATATATATATATATATATATATCTATATATCTATATATATATATATATATATATATATATATATATATACATATATATATATATATATATATATATATATATATATATATATATATATATATATACATATATGTGTATATATGTAAATTTATATATATATATATATATATATATATATATATATATATATGTATATATATATATATGTATATACACATAAATATTTATAACTGTGTATGCATATGAATATACTGTATGTATTCCAGTTGCTCAGAAGTTGAAAATAAACCCTTTTGATTTAAATCCAGTGAATCAAACACAATAGAATATAATTCTGGAGCAACACTATAAATCACTGTGACATTATAACATCATTGACATCACGAAGGACCCTCAAAAATTTACCCGAAATTTTCCTGAAAATGACTCATCCAAAATGTCAATAAAGTTATGAGGAATAAAAGTCCAGATTTTGCGACATTGTGTTCCATTAAGCCGTCATCAGGATTCAATTTTGGGCGCCATTCAGAGAGGAAATTGTGTTATATATGGATTTGTGATCCAGTTAGAATTAATAGCAGTCAAAATAAGCTTATTATGGCGGCATATTTATCTTTTATGGATGATGAAATGCGTGAGTTATACTGAGCGTTATACAAATATATTTTTCGTGGGCGCCATTTTTGACGTGGCTGTTTTTAATCATTGTTTTGGCCCAAAAATGTGACAAATTCTTCAGTGCGCCAAAAAAAGCTTCGGAAATGAAACAAATTCGTGAGATTTGATTCAATTATTGCATAATAGTCGTACAGAATTTGCGAGACATTTGATTGCAATGCTCTAGACACAAATTGGCATGAAAAAGAATTTTTCACTTATCAGTCTTTAAGTTTTATTACTCGGTCTCTCTCTCTATGATTTCATAAAGAAACAGTTATGAAGAGAGAGAGAGAGAGAGAGAGAGAGAGAGAGAGAGAGAGAGAGAGTAATATTATTTAAGACCCGTATCTGCTCTTCTTTTCCTAATTTCTTTTTATTCATAATATAAACAAGCAATTATGGATAGAGAGAGAGAGAGAGAGAGAGAGAGAGAGAGAGAGAGAGAGAGAGAGAGAGAGAGAGAGAGTAAAATTATTTAAGACCTCTGTCTCTCCTTCTCTCCCTAATTTCTTTTTATTCATATTTTAAACAAGCTATTATGGAGAGAGAGAGAGAGAGAGAGAGAGAGAGAGAGAGAGAGAGAGAGAGAGAGAGAGTAATATCTTCGAAGACTACTATCTCTCCTTTTCTTAATTTCTTTTTATTCATATTATATAAACAAACAATTATGCATAGAGAGAGAGAGAGAGAGAGAGAGAGAGAGAGAGAGAGAGACGAATATCATCCACGACCCCTCTCTCCCTCCCTCCCCTCCCTTACCTACCCAGGCAGCCCTCCGCCATTGGTCGTGTGGTTCGAGAACACGAGGCTCATCGACAGTCAGATGGAATCGGACGAGGTGGAACAACACAACGTCACGCTCGCTCCAGGGCCCATCGCCGCCGCAGCCGCCTCAGCCAGCACCACCAGCGAAACGTTTTCCCCCGAGACGTTTCTTCCGGAGCTGAGTGGGAACCCCTACAACAGCCTGACCCTCGGCCCCCTGACCCGGAAGGACCTCAAATTGTTGCTCACTTGCGAGGCGTCTAACAATAACCTGACTTTGCCCACTTCCTGCGTCGTCATGGTCGATATGTTGTGTGAGTGGTGGTTCTCATGTGTTTGGCGTTTGCTTTTTGGTGTTGCTTCTTTGAATGTTGTGTAGTTTTATTGTATTGCTTCTTTGTTAAGTAGTGTGTGTTATTGTGCGTTGATTCTTTAAGTGATTTGTATCATCTCTTTAAATGCTGTGTGTTTTTCTTTTAATATTGTAGTTTTTCTCTCGGTATAGTTTCTTTAAATAGCGTGTTATCTCTTTAAATGTTGTGTGTTTCTTTTGGTATTGCTTCTTTAAATAGTATGTTACGTCTTTAAATATTGTGTGTTTCCTTTAGTACTGCTTCTTTAAGTGGTGTGTTATCTCTTTAAATATTGTGTTTTTCCTTTAGTATTGCTTCTTTAAATAGTGTGTTTCTTTTTAGTTTTACCTCGTTAAATATTGCGTTTCTTTTTCATAGTACTTCCTTAAATATTGTGCGTTTCTTTTAGCGTTACTGCTTTAAATATTCGTGTTACGTATTCTTTAAATATTGGTGGTAGATATTCTTTAAATATTCGCGTTAAATATTCTTTAAATAATGGTCGTTAATACTCTTGAAAATTCCTTAAATTCTTTAAATAATGGTCGTTAATATTCTCGAAAATTTCTGGTTAAATATTCTTTAAATATTCGTGGTAAATGTTCTTTAATATTGGTGGTAAATATTCTTTAAATATTCGTGGTAAATATTCTTTAATATTGGTGGTAAATATTCTTTAAATATTCGTGGTAAATATTCTTTAATATTGGTGGTAAATATTCTTTAAATATTCGTGGTAAATATTCTTTAAATATTCATGATAAATATTCTTTAAATATACTTGTTAAATATTTTTTAATACTGGTGGCAAATACTCTTTAAATATTCGTGTTAATATTCTTTAAATATTCATGGTAAATATTCTTTAAATATTCATGTTAAATATTCTTTAATATTGGTGGTAGATATTCTTTAAATATTCGTCTTAATATTCTTTAAATAATGGTCGTTATTATTCTTTAAGTATTCGTGGTAAATATTCTTTAAATAATGATGGTAAATGTTCTTTAAATATTCATGGTAAATATTCTTTAAATATCCGTGTTAAATATTCTTTAATTTGATGGTAAATATTCTTTAAATAGTCGTGTTAAATATTCTTTGTATATTCATGGTAAGTTCTTTGTTTTCTTTTTTTTTTTTAGCCTATCTTCCTCCTATGTCAAAACAAATATTTTGTTTATTTCCGGTCCAGAACCGTAACGTAAATAAAATTCAGCTCTGCTTTGTTTCATACTGAAACCCATAAATCTTTATTTTACCCCGGAACAATATTTGTAAATTATAGCTCACGGCATGAAGTTTAAAATATAGCTATTTTCATCCCAAGGGGAAATAACAAAATCCAGATAGATGGTCAACCTTTGCCTGCTGATACATATTGGCTGGAATTCCAACATGACGTCCGGCCCATGTTCAACATAGGTCAACATAATAACTCCAGAATGGACTGCAACATGTTTCCCCAGCTTGCAGTGTAACGAGAGGCCGTCGGCTTTATTGGAAAACTCTTATGAAAATTATCAAGCCAAACATTTGGAAGTGATCTGCCTTGTCTCCATAGGGACTGGTCAAAATTATCTATATTTTCGATCAGAATATTTTTTTATTGTCTCTTATCGGATCAGAATAATATATTGTCAATTAAACCGTCATAGAGTATCCACAATTAGGCTGTCTAACTGTACATTAATTTTAATTACAGTTTTTGAATTACAAAAGTCTTTTAGTGAGGTCGCTTCCAAGAAAAATGACAGTTTCAAATATCAACTTCAGGAGCTGAATTTTTATATTCACTGGCGGATAAAAATTCGATTTAATCAGAAATCCACAGCCTCATCATTATTATTATTATTATTATTATTATTATTATTATTATTATTATTATTATTATTATTATTATTATTATTCAGATGATGTTCATCTGAAATCAGAAACAGAAGCCAGTAGGATATACAGAAAGAAGAGATCAGTTATTAGGAAAAAAATGTATGAACAAGTCAATAAATAAATAGATAAAAATACAAGAAAACGATAAATTACAAGAATTGCTTTAGGGTAATTCTGCATTGCATCTAATTGCACAACAGCCTCTGGGAGACAGTTCCTGATAACTAAACTGAGAAAGTTTCTAGAGGTACGTCAAGAGTCTAAGGTGTCGTTTCGATTAGGACAATAAAGTAGAAATAAATGTCAGTTTTTCATAAAGTTGTATTTTAAGAGAGATCTTTCACAGTCACAATTTTTCCCTTTTCCTGCTGAGAGCAACCGCCAGCAACACCAATATGCAGTAAATGTGTCTCGCTGTCGAACTTCTCCGAAGTTCCAGAGGTCCTTAAATAATTCGTTGGTCTGTGGAGCAGTCTTCTGAGAATGTCGTGCATTTGGAACGTCAGAAATTCAAGCTAAGATGCAATGCTTCACTACCCTCGTACAATTCAACTTGTACTTTAATATTTTACTTATATTTTTTATTTATTTATTATTTTTGAATTTATCTGTTTGTCTAATAACTGATCTCCTCTATCTGTATTTTCCGTTACCTTCTGTTACTTCTTTCTAATGAACACCATGTTCTTTGGAAGCTTGAATTTCGAGCCAGTGGCCCCTGTGGGCTTGTTCCATATGAATAGGGTTCATATTCTGAATAATAATAATAATAATAATAATAATAATAATAATAATAATAATAATAATAATAATAATAATAAAGTTTATCTTCTAAGCTCATGAGGCATACAAGTTTTATGAACAGGTTTGTTCAACATGAATAGGGTTCAACTTCTGTAAAAAATAATAATAATAATAATAATAATAATAATAATAATAATAATAATAATAATAATAATAATAATAATAATAATAATATCAACGTTTTACCCTCTAAATTCAGGAGGCACACAAATTCCACCAACATTTCCTCCCTTCTTATTCTTATTCTTCTTCTTCTTCTGCCATTCATTCCAGTACCGCCACTCTCAGTTACCATTAGAGGGACGAAACTACCGTGGGTAGCTGGTCACGAATACGCTGTCGAGTGCGAGGTCCGTGGCTCCAGGCCCCAGCCAGCCATTTCGTGGTGGAACGGTGACCATCGAATCCTGGAGTCAACGGAAAAGGTGAATTTACTATTTTTTTTTTTTTCAGAGTACCCTATACCTACGGACTAGTCCTCATGATGGTTAAAAAGGTGAATATATAATCCTATTTAAGATAGTTTCCTACGAGGAGTGTCCTATACCTATGGTCTATTTGCTCACAATAGTTAAAAGGGCAGATATATTTTTTTTTATGATTGTTTCCTATCAGGATTATCCTATACCTAAGGACTATGTCGTCATGGTTACTAAAAAGTGACTATATTATTTGCTTCCAGAAGTTTGCTATGAGTACTTTTGGATTTTTTCCTAATTATAATTATATGAAAATGAATCCTTGTCTTCACTGGATCTTAGTGGGATATTTGAATGTAAACACAAATCATAAATAACTGCATTTGCTTCTCACGTAATTTTATTCTGCTTTTTTTTTTTTGGACTGGCCTTTTTATCTGAGATTAGTAATATTTTGATACCTGTGGTAATTCTATTAAATCCCTCCAAAAATGTGACGGGTTAAAATTATTATTTTTTTTTATTTCTGCTTCTTTTGAGAAGAAACTGGTTGAAATTATATATTTTTTTATTTCTGCTTGCTTGAGGTCTTAAAGAATATTTCAATGGTACTCTGTCAAAATGAGGAAATAACACAAAATGTATCATTCTGTTTCTGCAAATCAAAAAAAGGAATTTTGGAAACGGGTTGAAATTATTATTTTTTTCTGCTTGTGAATTTTTATGCAAGTGTTTTATTTCACTTTTATACCTGACATCTTAACATCTTAGATCAACAGCCTTCCCCAGGCAATATATACCTTCCAGACTGCATTGGCCTTTGTTCAGTCTCTCGTTTTATTCCGATGAATTCTGCCAATTTCATTTATGTAAAGCACTGAAATATTCCACCTTGTGAATTATATATATTTTGCAAAACGCTGTTACGCCCGGGACAACGTTCTAGCTGAATAATCCACGGGGCAGGCAGATAAACTGCAAATGTAAATGGTGTCTGACTAATATTAAATTGAAATATATTGCATGAGTAATTAAACGCCATTCATAAAAGAAGGAAAGTTAGGTAAACTGTGATGGGAATAGACTATTATTATTATTATTATTATTATTATTATTATTATTATTATTATTATTATTATTATTATTATTATTATTATTATTATTATTCAGAAGATGAACCCGATACATATGTAATAAGCCCGCAGGGGCCTCTGACTTGAAATTCAAGCTTCCAAAGATTATAGAGTTCATTGGAAAGAAGTAACAAAATGTAAGGGGAATACAGAAAGAAGAGATAGCTTATTAAAAAAGGAAAAATAACAGACAAATCAATAAATAAATAGATAAGAATGCAAGTAGATTATTGAAATGCATTGCTAATGATATTTATAGTCAAAGGGTATTAACAGAACCCCGTTTTTGTGAAAGGTCTTCTACTTATAGATAGTTTGGATGACATAAAAATTTATAGACTACAATCTAGATCACGCGAGAATTATGATTCATTACCAAACATTGTAAGTCTTCATTGTACACTGCCAGATCACAGTACAAGACATTTCATTATAAATCAATATAGAAGCAGCCTGAATGTTATAGATATTTTGATTATTTTGATGAAAAGACGGGTATATGCTTACATACATACACACACCCATATTATATATATATATATATATAGATATATATATATATATATATATATATATATATATATATATATATATATATACATCATATACATTTATATATATATATACATATATACATATACATATACATAAATAACTAGTACATTTCAAGTGTTCGCCAAGACAACATTCCAGAGATAATGAAACCCACCTCAGAAAATCTTAAATGTTATCCGTGTAGATTTGAGGCTCAAGAAATTGGGGTAGAAAACTGGTTTTCTCCCCGACAGAAGACGCCGTGAAAGAGACAAAAATGAAAGGTCAGAGCGATCGAGTGACATTTCACCAGAGAAAAGCCTACGAAACTTTCAAGTTCTGGAGACTTCAGAACGCTACAAGTGAACTTTAGAATATTATACGATCTGTGTTTGACTTTATCTTCGCTGAACTGAAAGTTGCTTTTACAGAAAATAAAGAAACTAGTAAAAAAAATTGCGCCGAAGTTTCTTCGGCGCTATCGAGTTTTCTGCACAGCAGCGACAGCGTATAATCAAGGCCACCGAAAATAGATCTGTTTTTCGGTGGTCTTGGTATAATGCTGCATGAGCCGCGGCCCATGAGACTTTAACCACTGCCCGGTGGTGGCCTGGCCTATATCAGACACACGATTATGGCTAACTTTAACCTTAAATAAAATAAAAACTACTGAGGCTAGAGGGCTGCAATTTGGTATGTTTGATGATTGGAGGGTGGATGATCAATATGCCAATTTGCAGCCCTCTAGCCTCAGTAGTTTTTAAGATCTGAGGGCGGACAGAAAGAGTGCGGACAGAAAAAAGTGCGGACAGAAGAAAGTGCGGACAGAAACATTGAGGACAGAAAAGTGAGGGCAGAAAAAGTGCGGACAGAAAAAAATTGCGGACAGAAAAAGTGCGGACAGAAAAAGTACGGACGGACAGACAAAGCCGTTACAACAGTTTTCGTTTCCAGAAAATAATAACAAAAGCGGTCAAATTCATCGTCTTATTTGTGAAATTTACAGAAAAGCTGCGAAAATGAGCTGTTTAGAGATAACTCGATTTCCTTAAATCTTTCAGAAATTTAAAGTGCTATCTGACCTTTAATTAAATTCAGCATTATTTCAAGACTTTCAGCTTCTAAATGTCAGAATTTTTAACTCCTGGATTTTAAAACTAAAAATTTTTAGATGTTAAAATTTCAGATTTTTAAATGTAAAAACTTTAAGGTCTTAAACATAAAAGTATTAGACTTTTAAATGTTAATAAGTATATATATATATATATATATATATATATATATATATATACATATATATTTATATAAATTTAAGAATTCATAAATCTCTTTGTATTATCAGTAGTAACAGAGGCATTGGTAACACTAACAGATGTTATAGCCTTTAGAATTTATGGATGATTTCACATTGCCATCTTTAAATGTCAAGATACTATTATCAATCTTAAGAACCATCTTCCTCTTGTTATTAAATTTCCTCTTCTTCTTCTTCTTCTTCTTCTTCTTCTTCTTCTTCTTCTTCTTCTTCTTCTTCTTCTTATTATTATTATTATTATTATTATTATTATTATTATTATTATTATTATTATTATTATTATTATTATTATTGAATTGAAAACAGCTCAGGAAGAACATAATTTGTTCAACATTGACCAACGCTGATATTATTATTATTATTATTATTATTATTATTATTATTATTATTATTATTATTATTATTATTATTATTATTATTACTGACCAACGCTGGTATCAAAATTGAATAATTAAATGACCTTCAACTAATTAATATATTTCACAGTATAATAAAAAAAAAATGACTATACACTTCCGCATCACAGTCAATATTTTTAGAAGTATTTATCACAAAACCTCATACCAATGTTTTCATATATTTTACACAGTGGAAAATGTCGTCAAACATCAGTACGTTTTGCATTTGACCATTTATTGTTTGTTGAAACATCTGGTAAAACTTAATCCGCTTTTATCGAAAAGAGAAAATAACTGATTGCGATGCTTTAGGACTCATGCTCCTTTGATATGGGAATATTTTATAATATACAGAATTATGAAAGACCTTATGACTTTGTTTCGAGGGCTAACAGAACAACTACCAGTTTTCTGTACAGCGTATAATGTTGTATGAAACTCTCGATGTGCTGGAGTATGAAACTCTCTGCCACGAGCGGGCAGCGCTCAGTTGCTTCCCAGATACGGTCAAGTGAAGGTGCGTTGGCGGCTGGCATCTATAGCAGTGCCAGAAGCATGATCAATAGCTAATGTTGACCATAAATAAAATAAAAACTACTGAGGCTAGAGGGCTGCAATTTGGTATGTTGATCATCCATCCTCCAATCATCAAGCATACCAAAGTGCAGCCCTCTAGCCTCACTAGTTTTTATTTTATTTAAGGTTAAAGTTAGCCATAATTCTTGCTTCTGGCAACTATGTAGGATGGGCCACCACCGGGCCGTGGTTAAAGTTTCATGGGCCGCGGCTCATGCAGCATTATCCGAGACCACCGAAAGATAGATCTATTTTCGGTGGCCTTGACTGTACGCTGTAGCAGTTGTACAGAAAACTCGATTGCGCCGAAGTTTCTTCGACGCATTTTTTACTTGTTTGCTAATATAACGATTTCAAAGACAATTCCTTTGAAATGTGATTATGCAACAATATTTAAAGTTAATGATAGTTAAATATTTCCTGACGAAATAAAATCGTTTTTGTTAGTGTATTCCCACTAAAATCAGAATACATTCCCTCACAACATTATTCATATTTATATTGAAAAGCATTCCACTTTGATTTCCCAGAATTATACTCAAACTGGCACCCTTCAGAGCAAATTCAGTAATCATTCAATTCTAAACATTTTCTCATTTCCGTCAGACAATCTCAATTACCTGCCATATATCCCAGTATCTAATCTGCTTGAGAGAGAGAGAGAGAGAGAGAGAGAGAGAGAGAGAGAGAGAGAGAGAGAGAGAGAGTCCTTTAGAGACGTTCTGAATTCTAAATCAAAATGGCTGTTCAACAAACTCGACCAAATTAACGAGTCATTATCCAATTGCATCATGAGGGGTGGATATTATTTACTCCCAAGGGAATCCGGCCAGAGATGTACAGTCACGTCTGGGACAAAAATAAAAGCCGTTTTAGATGTATGATTGCATTCATAGTTCCACGTAACGCAGGTAATTTATTCCTTAATCGACTTCACGCAACAAATCATTTGATTGTTTCGTCTTCTTTGCATAATGAATGAAATTTCATTTTGCTGAAGGTGATTTTATTGTCTATTGTATGGAAGGTAAGTTGTTCGATCAACAACTCTCTCTCTCTCTCTCTTTCTCTCTCTTTCTCTCTCTCTCTCCTTCGATCAAGACACAGCATTACTCTATGCCTTGTCCACTACTAGGTCGGTTAAATTACTCTCTCTCTCTCTCTCTCTCTCTCTCTCTCTCTCTCTCTCTCTCTCTCTCTCTCTCTCTCTCCAATATTCCCATTATCTTGCCACAGAAGGTCCTTCTCTATCACGAGACTGCTCAAATTCCTCTCTCTCTCTCTCTCTCTCTCTCTCTCTCTCTCTCTCTCTCTCTCTCTCTCTCTCTCTCTCTCTCTAACGAGGCAAATGAGAGAATTCTTGAATCTCTCACGATACTTCGCCAAACCTGACTCCTGACCTTTAATCAGTGAAATCAGGAATCCCTGATTTTTCAGGCAATTTATAATTTCTTTTTAGTTTTTTTGTAAAAGGAAACTATTGTGCCGGCTTTGTCTGTCCGTCCGCACATTTTTCTGCCCGCACTTTTTTCTGTCCGCACTGTTTCTGTCCGTACTGTTTCTGTCCGTACTTATTCTGTCCACATTTTATTCTGTACGCACTTTTTTCTCTCCGCACTATTTCTGTCCGACCTCTCTCTCTCTCTCTCTCTCTCTCTCAAGACATCAATATCCCTTGCCTCTATCCCTGAGACAGGCTTTCACCTGTTATGTTATTGCATTTTTTGTATATATACATATACATATACATATATATATATACATATATATATATATATATATATATATATATATATATATATACACGTTGAAGTATGTTTTTCTATTAATCTACCAATAAGAATTAACAAAAGTAAAACCCCAATAAATCACACAGCATCAGACAAACTCACCCCACCCGATAGCTTCCAAAAAAAAAAAAAAAAAAACCATTCCATGCTTTCCTAAAAAGCACCATAAAAAAAAAAAAGGTCCCAACACATCTCCTTTAATCTATACCATCCTTTTCTCTCTTACGCCCTTTATACAAAAGCGTCTAACAGCCCTGCTATGTAACATCCCTCGGCGTAAGGTGAGGGGAGGGGATTGGGAGAGGAGGAGGCATAAGAGTAGATGGAGGGGGAGGAGGGGTGGGGTTTGGGGAGTAAAGACAAGAGTTAATTACCCGTATGAACCCTCATTACACATCCTACTAGACGCATAGGGCTGTCAAGTCACTCGACTTTCTAAAGCTGAATAGTCGGTGCGGCTCTTGTGTCTTCAACAGCACTTGGCGGGGCACTATAAGCTCAACAGTCAGGAATATAAAAGGGAAACGGGGGCAGGAAGAGCACACACGTGTACACAGATATATACATACACACACACACACAATATATATATATATATATATATATATATATATATATATATATATATATATATATATATATATATATATAGGCGATGCCTTTTATTTATATTTTCATCACGTTCCATATTTTCGTGATTCAGTTATACATATGTATAAATATATATGTATATATATATATATATATATATATATATATATATATATATATAGAGAGAGAGAGAGAGAGAGAGAGAGAGAGAGAGAGAGAGAGAGGTTTAGAAGAAAACAGCTACAGTCACTAGTTGGTAACAGTATTGCAAGGATTTTTTGAAGTATTTTATAAAGAATACAAGATATTAGTTGAAATAAAGAAGGCGAATCATTTAATCCGCCTTAAAAAACAAAATATACTTATTTATTCCCAAAATAAAATCGAGCGAAGTTAAGATCATAATTTCATATTGTTTCTGTTTAATAGTTGTAAAATTAAATATATATGTAATAATGCATACATTTTATATTTTATTGCATTTATTTTATAGATTGAATTACAAATTAATATTAATAACAAAAGTATATCAATATTTCTTCATAGGATCTCACCACTAAATAATTTTTATACTTCTTTTCCCATTCCTCCCATTTTACCCAAAACATCCCTTCGCCCTGACACCCGCCATTTTTAAAATCCACGAATCTCAAACCCATTCCTCCCTTTCCCGATTCACCCGTCCATCTTTCCCGTCTCCCGTCTGTTCCTTTCGCACCCCCGTCCCACTAGATCTCTCTAGACGGAAATGTGACGACGAGCAGAATCGTCATGGAGCCCAGGGCGTCCCAGGACGGGTCCCTCCTGAGGTGCATCGCCGAAAATACACAGACTGAGACCGTGATGGAGGACGTGTGGAGTCTGGCGGTCCATTGTAAGAGATTTATTTGTCACCTCGTTTTTTCCCTCTGTCTGTGTGTGAGAGAGAGAGAGAGAGAGAGAGAGAGAGAGAGAGAGAGAGAGAGAGTTTGGTTCATTGTAAGGGATTTATCTGTCACCTCGCTTTTTCCCTCTGAGAGAGAGAGAGAGAGAGAGAGAGAGAGAGAGAGAGAGAGAGAGAGAGAGAGAGAGGGATGGGGGGAGGGATTCAACCATCCCAGTGGTAGAGAAGGTATTGAGAAACGCTGTACCCAGAGAGAGAGAGAGAGAGAGAGAGAGAGAGAGAGAGAGAGATTTGGTGGTCCATTGTTAGAAATTTATTTGTCACCTCTTTTTTCACTCAGCGACAGAGAGAAAGAGAGAGAGAGAGATAGAGAGAGAGTTGGTGGTCCATTGTAGGAAATTTATTTGTCACCTCGTTTTTCCCTCAGAGAGAGAGAGAGAGAGAGAGAGAGAGAGAGAGAGGCGTTTGCAAGAGTTTCGTATTTATCAAGTCTAATTTTAAGCCTTTAATCTATGCTCAGACCTGCTGTGCCATTGCAGCGTTTTTAGGATAATAGATATTGAACATGTGGATGTAAATATGTAGGTTAGTCTCGATGCCCTTACGTACCCTCATCTAATATCTAATTCTCCCTCTTGTGTTACGACCGTGGATTTAATGCCATAAGGACATAATATTCTTGTTTGTACTCAGTGTTAGGACGTCTACAATCTATCTACGAAACTGTGCAATTTTTACGCCAGTTAAACTAATAATCCATATTCTGAGTCCCTATTAAGGCTTCTTGGAAGTTGATATTCATAATTACCATTGGATTACTCGAATCCTAGTCAATTACCCCAAAAGAATTTCGAGTTGCTCTTGGGCACATATTTGCATAAGTAACCAGCAAATACCAATAGTTCTTGTGGCCATTAAGGCTTCTTAAATGATCTATATAATCCCCTGGGATAACTCCAATCCTATTTAGTCATTCAAATTGAATTTCAAGTTGACTTTACCTAATCATATATCCCATTTCCTGTGGCTAACTAAAATCACTACGTCTATGAAAACAGTCACTTATTTGCATCAGCTACCCAATAATACCCATAGATCTCGTGCCCTGGGATTACTCGAAAGCTAATTAGTCATTCAGAATGTCTACAGAAAATCACTGTAATGTAGCTAAGAATTCTTTTCTTCAATGCCGATCCAACAAGACGCTCCGACAGCCGTTTCTACATTTGGAACCGAGTCGGATTCGTCCAATATCAGAGAGGGAGACGACGTCGCCTTCCAGTGCGCCGTGGTCGCCAATCCGTCGGCCTCCCACGTGTCTTGGAGACACAATGTAAGTATGTTTGGCTTTTTTAGACTTTGAATGAAATCGTTTTCGATTTTGAGATTAAATTGAGTCCTTTGTCAGTAAACCTTATTCCAAAAGTAATGAAAATTGTTTTAATTTACTGAGAACTATGATTTTGCCTTAATTGAGATATTCATTCAAGCATATTTTAAGTTTTGAATTAAATCGTTTTCGATTTTGAGATTAAATTGAGTCCCTTGTCAGTAAGCCTTATCCCAAAAGTAATGAATATTATTTTAATTTACTGAGAACTATGATTTTACCTTACTGTAAGATATTCATTCAAGCATATTGTAAGTTTTGAATTAAATCCTTTTCGATTTCGAGATTAAATTGAGTCCTTTGTAAGTAAACCTTAATCCACGTGCAATTAAAATTGTTTTAATTTACCGAGAACTATGATTTTGCCTTACTTTAAGATATTCATTCAAGCATATTTTAAGTTTTGAATTAAATCGTTTTCGATTTTGAGATTAGATTGAGTCCTGTGTCAGTAAACTTATTCCACATGCAATTAAAATTGTTTGAATTTACTGAGAACTATGATTTTGCCTTACTATATAAATATTCATTCAAGCATACTTTAATTTCCTAATAATCGTAATACATTCAATTATATTATATTCAATTATATTTTCATTTCCGAGAAGTGATTTTTATTCTTATAATAAAATATCCATTCATTTATATTTCAGTTTCCTGAAAGACCATGATTTTTGTCTGTCGATAAAATATTAATTCAATTGTAGTTTAATTTCCTGAGAAATGGGTTTTTTATGATAAAATATTCATTAAATTTTATTTCAGTTTCCTGAAAAACCGGGATTTTTGTCTATCGATATTTATTCGGTTATATTGTAATTTCCTGAGAAACATTTTTGTCTTAATATAAAATGTTGATTCAAATGTTTTCGCTTACTAAGAACCATAAATTTTTTTTTCTTACGATAAAATATTCAATGAATTATATTTCAGCTTCCTTAGAACCATAATATTTGGCTTGCGATAAAGTATTCACTTAATCATGCTTTAATTCCTCGAGAAACATCATTTTTATTTTAAGATAAAATATTATTTTAATTATATTTTGATTTACTGAAAAACCATTATTTTTCTCTTATGATTAAACTTTCCATTCCATTATCTGAAAGTTCAAGATATTAAGATAGGAACTGTCAAGAAAAAATGAGAAAAGTAAGTTTTAATAAAATATAGTTTCATTGTTTCATTTGTTAATACGAATCTTTTCAAAAATTCTAAACGTATGGTCCAAAGGCTAACTCAGAATAATAATAACTAAAGCGTTTTAATGAAAAGACATTCGATTACTTCGTTAACCTTTTAAAGCCCTAAGCTTCCAAAGACCAAAGCCCATAGACCAACGCTGAAACGAAATAAATAAATAAACAAGTAAAAAATGCGCCAAAGTTTCTTCGGCGCAATCGCGTTTTCTGTACAGCGTTTAATGCTGTATGAAACTCTCGATGTCCTGCAGTATGAAACCCTCAACCACGACCGGGCAACGCTCAGTTGCTCCCCAGATGCGGTCAAGTGAAGATGCGTCGGCGGCTGGCACCTCTAGAGGTGCCAGACGCACGATCATGGTTAACCTTAACCTTAAATAAAATAAAAACTACTGAGGCTAGAGGGCTGCAATTTGGTATGTTTGATGACTGGGGAATGGATGATCAACATACTAATTTGCAGCCCTCTAGCCTCAGCACTTTTTAAGATCTGAGGGCGGACAGAAAAAAGTGCGGACGGACAGACCGAATAGCAGCCATCCCTATAATAGTCTGCTTTCACAGAAAGCTAAAACGAAGACACTTGACTTCCAACTCATTAAATCCTCCTTCCCTTTCCTCCCTGACCTTCTTCGGGTAGAACGTCGTCCTCATCCACAACGTGACCTCGGGGATCGTCATTAGCAACAAGAGCCTCGTCCTCAGGAACGTGACGAGGTCTCAAGCTGGTTCTTACTCCTGCCACGCCCACAACGTCATCGGGGACGGAGCCTCGAACAGCCTCAGGCTGGACATTAAATGTACGTCGGGATGGGTGACTGTAGATTCTGTTGTAGAGTCTTTAATCGTTTTCTGCTTTATTTTAATGATTTGCTGACATTTTTTTCTATTTGTATATTAATTTTCCTATTATCTTTCTTTCTGTATTTCTCATTACCTTCTGTTACTTCTTTCTTATGAATGACGTAATATTCTTTGGAAGCTTGAATTTCAAGTCAGTGGCCCCTGTGGTGGGCTTATTCGTGTGAATAGGGTTCATGTTCTGAATAATGATGTTATATATTAATGATTCTGTCTCTTACTAAGTTGGTTACTAGTGAAAAGGATGGGGAATGTATATATACATATATATATATATATATATATATATATATATATATATATATATATATATATATATATATATATATATATATATAATGGCTTATTTATTCACTACTGTAGAGGATGTGGATTGTGAACATAGATTCAGGGAAAAATTCATAATTTGAGGGACGATTTCCATCAGAGATACGTTCCCTATTGCACGTGACGAAACGTAAATCAAGATTGATATCAAGTAAAGTTACAGAATACTTTAGAAGTGAGCGATAAGCTTAGCTGATTTATCTTACAGTTTTAAACAGTTGCCAGATTATCTCTGAAGAATCCACGTCAAAAAATTAAACCCTAGGTTTTCCATGAAATAAATAAAAATATCCCTTGCTTTATAGAATGTAAAAATACACATACACACACACATACACATGCAATCAAACACACACACACACACACACACACATATGTATATATATATATATATATATATATATATATATATATATATATATATATATATATAAATAGATAGATAGATATATAGATATATATATATATATATATATATATATATATATATATATATATATATATAAAATATACACACAACTTTCAGTACTTCTCTGAATCATCCCAGTTGCATATAACCTTAATGATATGATGTTTAGCATCAAAGTCTTTTTCCTGGGTAATTCCTCACAAAACAACTTCACAAATAAGAAAAAAAAAACACCCAAATATCATTAAGCCCGCTCGAGAGAGAGAGACTAGTTCCTTTACTGCTCTAATCACCTGTAGATGCCCCATTTTGCACCCCGGGCCAGACTACCACCTACCACGTGAGCCGGCTGGAGAACGCCCAAATCGAGTGCTCCGTTCAGGCCAACCCGGAGGAGAGCACTTTCCAGTGGATGTTCAGGAACTCTGCAGACACCACCAACGTCCCCAAGGGGAGGTTTTCCTCCGCAGGGGGCAGGAGCCTACTCACTTACACTCCGATGGCGACCCTCGATTATGGGACGCTGCTTTGTTGGGCGACCAACGAAGTGGGGCGGCAGGAGGAACCTTGTGCCTTTCATATTGTGCCTGCTGGTAAGTTGGGGTAGTGGGGAGAGAGAGAGAGAGAGAGAGAGAGAGAGAGAGAGAGAGAGAGAGAGAGAGAGAGAGAGAGAGAGAGAGAGAGAGAGAGAGCGGTCTTTACCCTAACAAAGTGAATATAGGACTGAGAGAAATAGGTGAGCATATTCTATATTGTGCCTGCTGGTAAGTTGGGGTAGTGGGGAGACAGAGAGAGAGAGAGAGAGAGAGGGAGAGAGAGAGAGAGAGAGAGAGAGAGAGAGAGAGAGAGAGAGAGAGCCTTTACCCTAACAAAGTGAATATAGGACTGAGAACAATAGGTGAGCATATTCTATGAATCAAAGTCTACAAATATATATATATATATATATATATATATATATATATATATATATATATATATATATATTATTTATGAATATTTAATTCTAAAACCACTCTCATATCTGCAGAACATTTATCAAATAGGGTCTCTTTATTTTCATTCAACTCATGCAATCCAAAACTGCCAGTTTAAACCTATTTTCCTTTATTGCCCACTTTTGCATTCATGTCACACAGGACGCATCATCTTTCTTTTACCCAGAGTTATATAGTAGATATAATTTCTTAACATTATCCTGTTAGTATCCTTCTGTTACATGTTTAGGTCATATGCTCTTTTTATTACAACTTTTTAATATTATTTCTCACCCGCAATCTTTCTCTCCTCCCTGAAACTTTCTCTCCCTGATACTTTCTCCCACCCCTTCTTACGTGAGCGAAGCGAGCTACAAGGTTGCGAGCTAAGCAAGCTCTCTCTCTCTCTCTCTCTCTCTCTCTCTCTCTCTCTCTCTCTCTCTCTCTCTCTCTCTCTCTTATTATAAAGAGAATACTAGGTATCGAGATACAAGTCCAGTGACCTTTGTCGTCCTTTGGTGAGTTTAATACCTCGACTGTAGGAGAAAATTCCGTCTATCCTTCTCAGGATCCTGCCAGTCTCCTCAGGAGGCTTTTCCTACTTAGAGTCCTTTTCCTCCCACCAGTGAGTCTTCTAGTAGATGATCCTCTTATTGAGAAGGATCAGATGAAGCCGTTGGTAATGTTGTATGCAACAAGACCTGGTGTCGTCACTTATTACTGATATATTAGCTAGCTATTGTAGGTTATGTTATATATATATATATATATATATATATATATATATATATATATATATATATATATATATATATATTATACTAGTCAGAAGCATCAAACATAACCCAATCGCTACTCACTATCAGCAGACTATTTATTTTATTTCATTTTTATTGGTGTGCTCCACAGTGCATTTATATATTTTTCTGTCAGTACTGTACTCTGTTATAGCATTTAAAATGGAAAAACAAATAAAAAAAAAGAATATCCCAGATGAGTTAAATAACCTTTTGCCTAACTTTACTATAATCCTTGTGATAATCTGCACTGATTATAAGGTAGGGACAATTACGCAGGAACAAGCAGAGTAGCAGCCCATGCCAATGTTGAAATCTGCATCAGCTGCGGCAGATTAAAAGGAATCCCTCAGACCCTCAGAACACATCAATGCTCCCCATTTTCTCTCTTTGTCAGAAAAGCCGGACCCCCTCACCAACTGTAACGTCATAGAAAGAACGAGAACGTCCGTCCAAATTGACTGTCAGGCTGGCAACAGTCGGGGACTCCGGCAAACTTTCCACCTCCAAGCTCGTGAAGAGCATAGTAAACACTCCATTAATGCCACTGCTTCCAGGCCTAGTTTCTTGGTAAGTGAGTTGTTCTCTCTCTCTCTCTCTCTCTCTCTCTCTCTCTCTCTCTCTCTCTCTCTCTCTCTCTCTCTCTGTTTGCAAAAAGGAGTAAAAGGATAAAGGGATTGAAAATATGCACGCTATGGTAGCTCTGCCTTCAAAGTACGTGCAATTCAGATTCGAACATCAATCACCCTGTTTCCTTTCTGCTTTATATAGATATTTTTCTGACTCGTATTTTTCCAGGGAAGAATCAATCATCAGTGATTTTGTATTAATTGTTATACACTGAAAAGTTCATGACCCATCCACCAATCATTTAGGTTTTCTTGCTTGTCTGAAGTAACCAGTGTTCTGAGAACGACTTATTGAACAAGATAATATGAGCTACTTTTTCTCTCTTTTGCATGGCCTTGATACTAATGTTGCCCTCAATGATGGAAAATCTGAGAACCTGAGGCCTCTCAAGATTCTTGAAACTATTTTTAAGAGGCGTCCACGCTGCAGTGAAATATATGACAATCACACATCGACAACTTATTGTACACACATTGTAAACTGTTTCAACACAGTTCAATGAATTATTGCACACACATCACAAACTTACTTAAGTCAACGATTTACCACCACTTTATACCAATGCTTCATACGTCTATCCAACATTTGCCAAACGTTTGTTATCCACTTGTGGTTGTTGACTTGTTCTCAACCTGCTCATGACATGTATGTGATAAGTATGTGATATGTTTAAGACATGTATGCCATATGTTTATGACATGTATGCTATGTGTTTATAACATGTATGCTATATGTTTATGACGTGTGCTACACGTTTATGACATGTATGCTACATGTTTATGACATGTATGCTACATGTTTATGACATGTATGTGATGTGTTTATGACACATTTCACCATAGTCTGGACTTAGCAGTGTGAACTTTTTATTTTCTTAATTTCTTACATGTATGTGATAAGTATGTGATATGTTTAAGACATGTATGTTATATGTTTATGACATGTATTCTACATGTATATGACATGTATGTGACATGTATATGACACATTTCACTATAGTCTGGACTTAGCAGTGTGAGATTTTTGTTTATTTTCCTAATTTCTTACCACAGGTGGATGGCTTGTCTCCCGGCACAACCTACAACCTCGTGCTCACTGCTATCAACGAAAAGGGGCTCAGTGCTCCTGAGTACTTGGTAGTTACAACGCTCAGGCCTAATGGCTCAGCCATACTAACACAAGGTATGGTCTGCATAGACACAAACATGTACAGTTGGTTGAATATCTCACATGGGATTCTTATACCTCTTTTGCATTGAAACTAGGAACATAACGGAAAGTTATACGTTAGGCTGAAATATAGTGACAATTGTTTAAGTTTTTATAAGTTACTGAAACTTTTTCTAGCCATATTGTAGCCTATGCTAGGTTTATTTTAGACAGCATTAGATGTTCACTTTTCTCCGGATTTCATCTGCTTACTACCTCACACAGGATAGCAAACAACTCTCGATACTTATAATTTCATCACTTTACCACTGACTCAGATGGCCCCTTCGAGGCGGAAGTGCGAGAGGAGGCAAAACCTAAGGAAGGAGGAGGAACTCCTGCAGTAGAAGTAGGAGGAGGAGGAGGAGAAGGAGGTGGAGGAGGAGGTGGGAAAGGCGAGGAAGGAGGAGGAGGAGGAGGTGAAGGAAGCTCCACAGAACTCGAAAGCGACGACTCATCCTCACTCGAGGGCCTGGGCTACTCCCAGCTCATCCCGGCTGCCTTGGGACTGGGCGCCGGCCTCATCGTCATCATATTCATCCTGCTGTTCCTCATCGTGTTCCGAACATGTCACCCACATCGCGCGCGGAGGACGGTGCCGTCCAGCACCGCTCTCTCCATCAGTGATCAGACTAGAAGTGTCCTTAATTCACCAGTGGTTTCGACGAAGCACTCCACCACCTGCAGTGAAAGAGAGCTCCAGGTAAAATCAGTGAATGGGAAAGAATCTAATCATAATGACTGTTGCCATATATTGCATATAGCATTAGAGTACATAACTGCTGTTGGAATTTGAATTGGAATATAGAATTTAGGCCAAGGTTCAAACACTGGGACATATGAATTCCTTTGTTTTGTACTTTAAGTGTATTATGTAACCGTTTGACAACTTTGACTGTGCATAGGACCAGGAGTGCAATGTGGAAGAGGAATCAGTGTGTTCTTTTCTTTATTCGCTACTACCCTAATACCATTGTCCTTTCTTTTTAATACATTTTCACGTATTTACTAATTAATAATTTATTTTTTCTTTTTTGATAAGTGAGATCCCTTCTTTCTGTATTTCCCTTTACCTCCTCTTACTTCTTCCTAATGAACACCATATTCTTTGGAAGCTTGAATTTCAAGTCAACGACTTCTGTGGTGGGATTGTTCCATATGAATAGGGTTCATCTTCTGAGCAATAATGATAATAATCAGAATATGATACTCCATACTGAGAGTTCTCATCTCCTGTTTCGCTTCTTTACATCTTTGCGTGGACAGATCGACTCAGATAACGAAGTTGATCCAGATATCATCCCTTTGCAAGAAGGTTATGGTGAAACAGGCTGTGCTGTGACTCCAGAATCCCAGCTCTCATCGACTGAGGAAGTCAAATACAGTAAAATGCCATCAGTCATTTCCTGTAAAGTAAGTTGACAATGTTAGCCTGCTAACTCTGTTGTCCAGTGAATATCATTCATTCAGAAAGATTAATTAACATAAAATTTATGTTCGTTCCAGAGGATTTTCTGTTTTCATTTCTATTCCATTACTTAAAGAAATGACATTTAGATCTTTCTTCTTGCTGTCTTGATTTCAAAATAAGTAATTCCTAAATTTATGTTTACCAGCTGAGTTTCTGAAACGCTGAGATCTATCAACTAAGATTTCAGAGGATATAGGGATAAAATAGAGGACAAGAGGAGAGAAAAGAAAATATGTTTGATCTCCTGACCACTTCTCGTGCATTAGGGGTCATGCTATCCAATATTCAGATTATTTTCTGTCCTTAATTATCTTACTTTTCCAACTCTTCTGTTGGGATTAGAGAACAGTTAAGATGATTCATGAAGTTAATGAATTCCTTATTATGCCTAGAAATTACCTATTTAGAAATTAGTTTTCTTGAAAGTTCAACAGTTTTTAAGAAAAAATTGTTAGATAGGCATGAATCATCCTAACTCTCCTGCAAGCAAGAGGGAAGTGGACACTAAAACTCGTAAGTATTAGATTATCAAGTATAGCTGAGGACCCAGAAGATTCTCTTTTAAACCAGAGTAAACAATCGACTCCCCATTTCTTCCAGACCATATCAAAGTACAGCCCGCTGCCGATGTCTCCCTCGTTGTTGTCGAGGGTCGTCGACCTTTCCCAGCCCTCAGTCTCCACCTTCTGTCCCTCGTACAAAGAAGAGGAGGCCCTCGTCCAAGAGACCTCTCTACCGCCGCCTGAGGAATCAAGTGGCTCTTTACCGAGCGTCACGTTACACGCTGCTCCGCTTTCCGCGCCAGAAGCGTCGATAGTACCCACGCTGGCTCACAGCGGTCGAGCGTACGCCGAGGTAGCTAGGGAAATCACCCCGCCTTTCGAATACCAGGGCGAGCTCGACGTCCAGGAAGCGCTCTCCAAACAAAGCGTGGCAGAAGAAGAAGACGGGTCGAGCGCTCCCTTGCTGGCGAAGAGAGAGAGCTCCGTTTAGCAGAAGGAAACGATATAAGTGACCCGATATTTATACGATATTTTGTACGATGCTTTTTCTCATCGTGTGACTGAAACGCTGACGCGACTTGACGATGCTGTGTGTCAAAATAAAGGTGTGTCTGACAATCATTTTGATACGTAAATTCAAGTACAAAGGAACTATTTATAGGGTAGCAAGATTTTATACCGTTGAAAATATAGAAATATATAGTCTCAGTGGCATGGAAAAGGAAAGTACTTTCAGCTCCTGTACTCCCATTTCGCTGTGGAAATCCACTTTAAGGAGGCTTCTAAAAACTTCGGTGTTGTAAGTGAAATCAAAATTTGTACTCGATCGAACGCAGTCACGAAGTCTTCAGAAATATATTACATATTTTAATAAACAGTGTAAGAGTGTAATGCTACACGATCTATGTTTTTATCGTAAAATAAATATTGTGCCTACTTGTTTTTTTTTTGTCCTCTTTGAGACTAAAGTTAAATTCTTCTCTGAAGATACATAAGTTTGGAAAACATTAGGAACACTCCTTTTGACTTTCAATTTTCAGTTGTTAAAGTTATACAAAGCAAATTTGTTTTTTAGTCTCCTGTAAAAGAAAACTATTGCGCCGGCTTTGTCTGTCCGTCCGCACTTTTTCTGCCCACCCTCAGATCTTAAGAACTACTGAGGCTAGAGGGCTGCAAATTGGTATGTTGATCATCCACCCTCCAGTCATCAAACATACCAAATTGCAGCCCTCTAGCCCCTTAATAGCTTCTACTTTATTTAAAGTTAAAGTAAGCCATAACCGTGCTTCTGGCAAAACGATATAGGACAGGCCACCACCGAGCCGTGATTAAAGTTTCATGGGCCGCGACTCATATAGCATTATACTTAGACCACCGAGAGATAGATCTATTTTGGGTGGCCTTGATTATACGCTGTAACTGCTGTACAGAAAACTCGATTGCGCCGAAGAAACTCGGCGCATTTTTTACTTGTTTTTACTAAGACACAGTTTTACCTAGCAATGCTATATTAATTTTCTTCTTTTTATAAACCTATACTGAGGGACCGAGTCTAATATATTTCCTACTGGATTATGAAGACAATAATAAACTAACTGGCCAGTCATGGGCGCTTACGTAACTGAAGAAGAAAAATACATTGTTGTGTCAGCTAGACTATCGCAGCCACCAGACGAGCTGGAAATTCCAGACAGACCTGGCTGGGTGAGAGCTGAGACTGGAGACGGGGTGATTCTGGATATCTGATCACATGACAGATAGGAGAGGTGTATGTAGGAAGGTGAACACACACACATATATATATATATATATATATATATATATATATATATATATATATATATATATATATATATATATATATATATATATATATACATATATATATACAGACATATCCATATCCCCTGAAGCTTTTAGTGTTCCTTATTTTCAACAAAGGATTATAAAAGACAAAGGCATTATTATATGAGAAAAAATGTGGTAAATATATTTATATATATGTGTGGGAGAATTGAAAGCCAACCACCATATATATATATATATATATATATATATATATATATATATATATATATATATATATATATATATATATATATATATATGTGTGTGTATATATATATAATATATATTATATATATATATATATATATATACATATATATATACAAAGAACTAACATAATGAATAAATCTACAGGATATGCACCAAACATTAACAACGGCTTTGTGTGACTTTTTCCCACCCTAATGGAAGTGTCATGTAAACCGCTCCCGTTGCAATTATTCTTTTATTCGGCGAAATAAAAGGTCCATCTGGTTGAAAGTGATAATCGGTGACTGGAACAATGGCTTTTTTCCCTCTCTCTCTCTCTCTCTCTCTCTCTCTCTCTCTCTCTCTCTCTCTCTCTCTCTCTCTACCTCAGCCATTGAGGTCTCACTTCAAATACCACTGGAATTCTTTTAAACAAAGACAAGTGTCGCTTTCTGATACTCAGTCTAAGGAATGCTTTTAATATAGGAATCCATATTCCCTGAAGCTTTTAGTGTTCTTTATTTACAACAAAGAATTATAAAAGACAAAGGCATTATTATATGAGAATATATGTGGTAAATATATTTATATATATGTGTGGGAGTATTGAAAGCCAGCCACCATATATATAATCCTCAGAACAAAAGTAATATAAAAAAAAATACTTTTAGCTTTCGTAGAACATATTCATATAACATACTCATTATTCATATCATATCTCTCTTTTATTTTTACTATTTCATTTTATTTCGAGGAATGTCATATGGAACTCCGAAATGATAATAGTAATTAGCAGTTGTAATTCAAATGAACTTTGGCAAATGCGTAGGTCATAGATATTGCAGTATTGACAGAAATGTTTAGTATTTTCATCGGTGGTATTGTAAAGGTGATAGGAATAAGGATATATATACAGTACATATATATGTATATATACTGTATATATGTATATATGTGTGTATGCGTGTATATGTATGTATGTATGTATACACGTATGTATGTACGTAAAGATTATTTGACCGTCACATTTTTCAGAAAACTGAACCATAAACAGACCTACCTTACAAACCAACTATCCGGAAACTTGAATCATTATTCCAGGCTTAAAATCTCACCGCACAATCTGGCAAAGCGCTCAACAAGTCTCCAGCCTTGTAAGTTACCCTCCTTCAGTGGGCCAAGAAGTTTCCTCCTCAACACGAGTAAACTTCTTGTGGACTGCCAAACCAAGTGGCGGAATGTTCCGAGAACTGCAGTCTTAAGGCAATGGGGATATTTAGTGATTAACTCCTCTAGAACTCTGGAAGTGGCTGGAGGGAGAAACTTGGGGTGAGTTAAGCAATGGAAAGCCATAATGCTTTCTTGTTTAAATCTTTCAGTAAGGCTGATTACGAAGATATTAAGGTTTTGTCTGCGTCTACAGTAGCCTAGGTTGGAATCTATTTCATATTTTTATATTTTTGTCAAAGATTTTTTTAGAACTGAGAGAAATGAAGGAAGTGCAGTCCTTATTTCTTTACGAAGATGTACAGGTTTAGCCTGCGTCTAAAGTAGCCTAGGTTGAAATATATTTTCATATTTTTATATTTTTGTCAAGGATTCTTTTAGAATTGAGAGAAGTGACGTAAATTCATTTATTCCTTTACGAAGATGTACAGGTTTTGCCTGCGTCTAAAGTAGCCTAGGTTGAAATCTATTTTATATTGTATTATTTTTGTCAAGGATTCTTTTAGAATTGAGAGAAGTGACGTAAGTGCATTTATTCCTTTACGAAGATGTACAGGTTTAGCCTGCGTCTAAAGTAGCCTAGGTTGAACTCTATTTTATATTTTCATATTTTTGTCAGGGAATCTTTTGGAACTGAGAGAAATGAATGTCGTGCAGTCCTTATTCCTTTAGGAAGATATTCAGGTTTTGCTTGAGTCTAGGTTGAGATCTCTTCTTTTATATTTTTATATTTCTGTCAAGGATTCTTTTACTCTGCACACCGTAGGACTGTGGAACAGTCTCCCTGAGGATGTTTTCCAACTGAAACTTCAAGAGCTCAAGCGGAGATGCAAAGCGTTACTACCCTAAAACTGTTCTTCTTGTATTTTGATAATTTATTTACTTTTTAGTCATTTACTCATTAATTTCTCAATTAATTTTTTTTATATATTTTCCAGTAACTGTTCTGTTCTTTCTGTATTTCCTGTTAGCTTCTGTTTTCATTCAATGAACACCATAATATTCTTTGGAAGCTTGAATTTCAAGTTAGTGGTCCCAGTGGGTGGGTTTGTTCCATATGAATATGGTTCATGCTCTGAATAATAATAATAATTTCAGCTCAGGGTCATATGCAGGTATAGATAAGGTGGATGCAATTGAATACAATACACAAAATTTACATGCACTAGATAAAAGGTTATAATAATAAACTGCTAAATCCAAACAGTTGCTGATGATAATAATAATAATAATAATAATAATAATAATAATAATAATAATAATAATAATAATAATAATAATAACACACAATTATTATAGATTGCCGCAGAAGTGCACTATAAGTGCTAACTGATTATGCGGAAACGAACTGAAATATATAAAAAGAATTATTCTAACAAAGGAACAGCGATGACAGAGCATCAGATCTGAAACCAATCCCCGCAGAAAGACGAAGAGGCAAGGTGCCAGTCATGGAAAACAATGAAGCTCATAATTGGTGAAATCCTCTGTCTCTGTGAAGCAGATGAGGCTGGCCTTTTGAGAGATTTTTACCCCAAGTTCGTTATTCTTTCTCCAATATTTCTTTTATTTTTTTGCATTCTCTCTCTCGAGACTAACGAGGTGAGATTGAGGCGGATATCAGGGAAGCAACACCTGCAGGCTTTCGTTTCTTTATTTGGATGGATAGAAAAATGTCAAAGGATATATGATGGAAATATGAGGTCTGTTGATGTTTATTTGGATGGATAGAAAGGCGTCAAGGGGACCGAATGTTTTGATGGAAATATGAGGTCTGTTGATGTGAACTGAATTCAGTTAAACTGAACATAGAATTTAGGATAAAAAACTAAGCACTGGGACTTATGAGGTCGTTCAGCGCTGACACGGAAATCGACAGAAGAAGGTTTGAAAGGTGTAACAGGAGGAAAACCTCAAAGCAGTTGCACTATGAATCAGTTGTTAGGAGAGGGTGGAAAATAATCTGGAAGAAAGAGAATATGAAAGGAGGTAGAGTAAAAGGAACGAAAGGGTTGCACCTTCAGGGATACACGTGTTTATGACTTGTATATGATATTTTATGACATGTTTTACTGTAGTGAGGGCGTATACTCAGGCGTGGATGTGTTTACGACGTGTTTGTAACAGGAATGGGATACGTTTGTTTATGACATGTTTATGACATGTTCGTGATAAGTTTATGACGTTTGTGACATGTTTATATGTTTGTGACATGCTGATGACATGTTTGTGACATGCTTATGGCATGTTTGTGAGGTGTTTATATGACGTTTGTGACGTGTTTAAGGTATGTTTGTGACATGCTTATGGCATGTTTGTGAGATGTTTATATGACTTTGTGACATGTTCATGACATGTTTGTGACATGCTTATGACATGTGTATGAGATGTTTATATGACGTTTGTGACGTGTTTATGACGTATTTGTGACGTGCTTATGACAGGTTCTATTACCTTGGGGTTTATCCTCGGGGAACCACCTAATTGTATCAGTGTTAAAACCAAAAAAATTACTTTACCATGACAAGATGGACCCCAAAAGTCATTTAAATCATATAGTATACATATATATATATATATATATATATATATATATATATATATATATATATATATATATATATATATATATATATATATATATATATATATATATATATATATGTATATATATATATATATATAATATATATATATATATATACATATATTCTAAAAGCACCTCGCTCCCTGCTTTCGAAGGAAGAGATTGCTTGCCATGAAAGGATCTGAAGCGGGCAGAGAGAAGCACCGCGTAACTTTTCCGACCAGGCCTCCCATCAAAGTACACACAGAGTTTAAGCAAATTGAATTGCCATTTCGGCAAGGGGAAGGTATTAAGCTGGACCCTCTCGTCGCCAGATTGAGACTGCGGCTTTTTCCGGTCTCTTGTTCCATTGCGAGCGGATATTCAGGTGGGCGATTCGCCATTTTGCAATTTCCCACACCTGTTTCTTTTATTTCTGGGGGAAAAAGTGAGCGAAGTAGGGTGGTTTCTTTCTGGCTCTGCTTATGGTGGGTGGAACTTACTAACTAACTCACTCTCTCTCTCTCTCTTTTTTATATGTGTGTGTATATGTATATATATATATATATATATATATATATATATATATATATATATATATATATATATATATATATATATGAAAATAAGAAGGCCCATAAAACACTATTTAAACGTTGAAACGTTCAACGTTTAAATAGTGTTTTATGGGCCTTCTTATTTTCATATTACACTGTAGTATTACAGGAAAAGACATTCATATATATATATATATATATATATATATATATATATATATATATATATATATATATATATATATATATATATATATAATACATCGTCCCCCATTAATTGTTATTATTCCTCCTTAAGCACATTCTTACTGAATTCCTACACTGTGCTTGCTCAAAAAAGTTCATGAGTTTAGACACTCCCCCGCTACATGCATGCATATTTCAGTTCCGTTCCTTGGCCGAGTCTGAGAACTTTGTTTGCCTTCAGAAACTTTATGACAAAGAACGAGTTACAAGATGAATAATAAAATCAGAAGCTCCCATAAAAGTGCTACTCTAATATGAAGACTGAATTGTACCGTAGTTCTAAAGAAATTTTTGTGGTAAGCAGTCGAACATTGTGGGAAAATTTGTTTTAAAGATTATGATTAGATATTTATGACAATGAAATATACTGCAGTTCATGATGATAAACAATTTAGATCACAATTAACTAAGAACCCTCTCTCTCTCTCTCTCTCTCTCTCTCTCTCTCTCTCTCTCTCTCTTTCAATATATAAATGTATGTAAATAAATATATATTAAAATCCTCCTGGGCCTCTGTAGGCTCATAGGGCAGGCGCTGATCTCCTGTTTCCTAGGCCGACAGCCAGTTGGGGACAGGTCCCAATTCCTATGACATGTGGCCAGTGTGTCGCTAGGCTCATTGTTTAACTCTCCAGCCCCAGGGCTGATGCCTATTCTCCTACTGAACCTCGCGGGGTTTTTTGGACCGTTAGGTTGACGGTCTAGCGGATTTGTGCAGTGGCTCAATCCGAGCCATCAGTGAGCGGCGGGATTTGAACTCGGCCCTCTCGACTGGCAGCCGAGAACCATACCCCTGCGTATATATATATATATATATATATATATATATATATATATATATATATATATATATATATATATATATATATATATATATATATATATATATATATATACATAAAGACAAACAACATAAAAGGAAACAGAGAAAGAACAAAGGAACAAGATAAAACCAATTTACCAAACCGAAAAGGGGATAAAAGGGAAGTTTGACAACAGTTAACTAACACAGGGCTATTAGCCCCCCAAAATACAGAACCGACAATGGTCCTATTTGTACAAATGACTGGTAATTCGCCCTATTGTGATCCACGAGGCCGCAAAGTTGGAAATTCAAAATGTGTTTTTCTTTTGATTTTCAGCTGAGAGGAAAAGTCATGCACATGCAAACAAAGTTGGCACTTTATGCCTCACTTATGAATGGATGTGTACAAGCTGGCATCAGTGTAAGTATATATATATATATATATATATATATATATATATATATATATATATATATATATACATATACATACCCATATATATACATATGTTGTGATCAAGCAGGATTATGTAATTATATCTGTTTATGCAAATCTAAGAAATAGATGTAACTGACAGGCTGAAGCTGTGGATTACTGCTTGCAAGTATATTATTATTATTATTATTATTATTATTATTATTATTATTATTATTATTATTATTATTATTATTATTCAGAAGATGAACCCTATTGTCGTGGAAGAAGCCCACAGGGACCTTTGACCTGAAATTCAAGCTCCCAAAGAATATGGTATTCGTAAAAAATATATCATAAAAAATATGATCATATAGAATGGTATAGGTGAAATACAAGAAAGATATATGAATGTTAAATATGACGACATAGGTACAATGAGCAGCAATAATAATGAAGGTATGAAAGGTATAACGAGCAATGAAGAACAATGAGAGACTGCAAAAAGGGATGGGGGTTCAATTTATTTATTTTCCATGCTAGAAATAGCGTCGTAATTAGAGGTACTCGTTTTCAAAGAAGGATATCTATAGATAAACCCAGACAACTGCAGATGGTAGTCATGGAGACCAAAGTGATCAAACAGGAATTGGGAGAGAGCAAGAGTAAGCTAAGGAACGTTCTTGGAGCCTCGTCCAGGATATTCCAGTTTTCATACAGTGTGTATATATGTATACATATACATATATATACATATGTATGTATCTAATAAATATGTATACACACACACACACACACACACACACACATATATATATATATATATATATATATATATATATATATATATATATATATATATATATATATATATATATATATATATGTATATAACGGACAGAGAAGTATATATTTCAAAACGCTGCATATCATGAAATGAAAAGCAAAGTGATGCAAGTTGCAGCCATGAACAAAAATCTCCATATCCACCCGACCAAAATCATTACCTTGAGCTTTCAAAAAAAAAAAAAAAAAACTAGAAAATGCTTCTACACAGAGAACAGACATTAATGCGTGCCCGAATATAGATGAGAACGAGCAAGTAGTCAGTCTGAAATGAGAGAGAGTAGTATAATGTCCAAATAAGGGTTGGAAACCCAAATGGAATCACAGATAATGAAGTGGAAGGGGGAATTTGAGTATCTCGTGTTCTCGAACGCAGGGGATATCGAATGGGGTCTCTTTATGCGGACAGTAGGAAGGAGAAAGGACGGAAATACGGGAGGGGATATTGAAAAGGGTGACTTTGTGACCAAATTAGAAGTGGGTTCCTTCGGCGCAATCGAGTTTTCTGCACACCTTATGATCAAGGCCACCGAAAATAAATCCGTCTTTCAGTGGTCTCGGGATAATGCTGTATGAGCCGCAGCCCATGAAACACTCAGGCGGCCGTGGCGGCCTGTGTTTTTGCTTTGCCAAAAGCACGATTATGGCTAACTTTAACCTTATATAAAATAGAAACCACTGAGACTAGAGGGCTGTAATTTGGTGTGTTTGCTGATTGGAGGGTGGGTGATCAACATACCAATTTGCAGAGCCGGTCTTCTAGATTATTCCAACAGAATTACCAGAAGGGAGACATCTGCAAGAATAGATCTAGATATCCGACTATTTGCCCGCTTTGACAGAGATCTTCTATTAGAAGAGTCTTCATCAAGGGACATAGCATACTTGAAGGAACTCAGTTCCTTCTTTCTGCAGAGCCGGTCTTCTAGATTATTCCAACAGAATTACCAGAAGGAAGACATCTGCAAGAATACATCTAGATATCCGACTATTTGCCAGCTTTGACAGAGATCTTCTATTAGAAGAGTCTTCATCAAGGGACATAGCATACTTGAAGGAAGTCAGTTCCTTCTTTCTGCAGAGCCGGTCTTCTAGATTATTCCAACAGAATTACCAGAAGGAAGACATCTGCAAGAATACATCTAGATATCCGACTATTTGCCCGCTTTGACAGAGATCTTCTATTAGAAGAGTCTTCATCAAGGGACATAGCATACTTGAAGGAACTCAGTTCCTTCTTTCTGCAGAGCCGGTCTTCTAGATTATTCCAACAGAATTACCAGAAGGAAGACATCTGCAAGAATACATCTAGATATCCGACTATTTGCCCGCTTTGACAGAGATCTTCTATTAGAAGAGTCTTCATCAAGGGACATAGCATACTTGAAGGAACT
Organism: Macrobrachium rosenbergii; assembly: GCF_040412425.1. Classification (NCBI taxonomy): domain Eukaryota; kingdom Metazoa; phylum Arthropoda; class Malacostraca; order Decapoda; family Palaemonidae; genus Macrobrachium; species Macrobrachium rosenbergii. The sequence continues at coordinate 448,039 of NC_089769.1, read as the reverse complement.
CAGTTCCTTCTTTCTGCAGAGCCGGTCTTCTAGATTATTCCAACAGAATTACCAGAAGGAAGACATCTGCAAGAATACATCTAGATATCCGACTATTTGCCCGCTTTGACAGAGATCTTCTATTAGAAGAGTCTTCATCAAGGGACATAGCATACTTGAAGGAAATGAGTTCCTTCTTTCTGCAGAGCCGGTCTTCTAGATTATTCCAACAGAATTACCAGAAGGAAGACATCTGCAAGAATAGATCTAGATATCCGACTATTTGCCCGCTTTGACAGAGACCTTCTATTAGAAGAGTCTTCATCAAGGGACATAGCATACTTGAAGGAAATGAGTTCCTTCTTTCTGCAGAGCCGGTCTTCTAGATTATTCCAACAGAATTACCAGAAGGAAGACATCTGCAAGAATAGATCTAGATATCCGACTATTTGCCCGCTTTGACAGAGACCTTCTATTAGAAGAGTCTTCATCAAGGGACATAGCATACTTGAAGGAAGTCAGTTCCTTCTTTCTGCAGAGCCGGTCTTCTAGATTATTCCAACAGAATTACCAGAAGGAAGACATCTGCAAGAATACATCTAGATATCCGACTATTTGCCCGCTTTGACAGAGACCTTCTATTAGAAGAGTCTTCATCAAGGGACATAGCATACTTGAAGGAACTCAGTTCCTTCTTTCTGCAGAGCCGGTCTTCTAGATTATTCCAACAGAATTACCAGAAGGAAGACATCTGCAAGAATAGATCTAGATATCCGACTATTTGCCCGCTTTGACAGAGACCTTCTATTAGAAGAGTCTTCATCAAGGGACATAGCATACTTGAAGGAAGTCAGTTCCTTCTTTCTGCAGAGCCGGTCTTCTAGATTATTCCAACAGAATTACCAGAAGGAAGACATCTGCAAGAATACATCTAGATATCCGACTATTTGCCCGCTTTGACAGAGACCTTCTATTAGAAGAGTCTTCATCAAGGGACATAGCATACTTGAAGGAAGTCAGTTCCTTCTTTCTGCAGAGCCGGTCTTCTAGATTATTCCAACAGAATTACCAGAAGGAAGACATCTGCAAGAATAGATCTAGATATCCGACTATTTGCCCGCTTTGACAGAGATCTTCTATTAGAAGAGTCTTCATCAAGGGACATAGCATACTTGAAGGAACTCAGTTCCTTCTTTCTGCAGAGCCGGTCTTCTAGATTATTCCAACAGAATGCCTTCTGGTGGCCTTCTGGTGGCCTTCTGGTGGCCTTCTGGTGGCCTTCTGGCGGCCTTCTGGTGGCCTTCTGGCGGCCTTCTGGTGGCCTTCTGGCCCTCTGAACAGCTGTTGGCTCTCAGCATGAGAGCTTGTCCTCCATCCTCCAAACAGCTGTTGGCTCTCAACATGAGAGCTTGTCCTCCAGCCTCCGAACAACTGATGGCTCTCAACTTGAGAGCTTGTCCTCCAACCTCCTAACAGTTGTCAGCTCTCAACTGAGAGCTTGTCCTCCAGCCTCCGAACAACTGATGGCTCTCAACTTGAGAGCTTGTCCTCCAACCTCCTAACAGTTGTCAGCTCTCAACTGAGAGCTTGTCCTCCAGCCTCCAAACAATTATTGGCTCTCAACATGAGAGCTTGTCCTCCAGCCTCCGAGCAAATGTTGGCTCTCAAGTTGAGAGCTTGTCCTCCATCCTCCGAATAACTGATGGCTCTCAACCTGAGAGTTTGTACTCCTCTGCCTCTGAACAGCCATTGACTCTCCCAAGGAAAGTTCTTCCACCTGCCAAGGTGGTTGGGAAGATCCCAGGCCGATGACTGAGAGCTTGTCCGCCTGTCTGCCGAACAGCCGTTTACTCTCGCCGGGAAAGTTCTTCCGCCTGCCGAGATGGGGGGATCTCGCCAGCCGTTGACTCCCGCCGGGAGAGCTCGTCTGTCCGCCGAACAGCCGTTGGCTCTAGCCAGTGTGAGCTCCTGTGCATGACAAGTTGGGGGAAACTTGCCAGCCGTCAGCTCTCTCCAGGGAAAGTTCTTCCACCTGCCAAGATGGGGCCATCTTGCCAGCCGTTGACTCTCGCCAGGAGAGTTCTTCCGCCTGACGAGTTGGGGGAAACTCGCCAGCCGTTAACTCTCACTGGGAAAGTTCTTCCGCCTGCCAAGATGGTGGGATCTTGCCAGCCATTGACTCTCGCTGGGAGAGTTCATCTGTCCACTGAACGGCCGTTGGCTCTAGCCAGTGTGAGCTCCTCTGCCTGATGAGTTGGGGAAACTCACCAGCTGTGACTCCCTCCTTATTAGGGTATAGGCTAAATTCCTCCTGAAGTTCCTCAGAATCAGCATCCATCTCCATGAATGACCTCATTCACTATGTGCTCGATGTCCTCCCACTGCTTCCCGTACTCCTCCACCTTCTCACGCTGGGCATTGCAGAACTCCCTATATTGTTTCTCCTGTCCTTTCCTCGCCTTCTCCCGCAGGTCTTCGTCTGTCCCTTTGTCTTTCCTTGCTGTTCCTCTTTCAGCACAAATCTCTTGCTTCTCTTTTTCACTCACGTCGTCCAATGTTTCATCTCCATGTTCCAGCGCAATTTGTTCCAGTTGGAAATTCCTCTGAGCAGTACCATGGAGAAGCATCATTAACATATGTTTGTCATGATTCCTTAAAGCTTCCTCCTGTATTCTTAGCTGCTCCCTGAGACGCTTTTCTTCTCTCATCCTGTTTTCCTCCTGTATCTCGCACTTCTCTTTCAACATTTTGCAATCTTTTGTGAGTTGTTGCACTTCCTTCTGGCTTTCACTCTCCTTCTGCTTCAAAGAGACCATTTCTTCTTCTTTACATTCCAACAAGCGTTTCAGGCTCTGTTCTTGACGCAGAGCACTTTCCAAGTTATCCTGCAGATTCACCTCCCGCTCACGCTGCTTCTCCGCTTCTATGTCCTTTTGCCTCAGCGTCTCCTGATGATGCCTTCTCATTTCACTCTTTGCCTCTTCTCCTTCCTGAACTAGCAGATGATTTTTATCCACCAGCTCATCGACGGTTCTGAGCAGCCTTTGGTTCTCCTCGCGGAGGTTTGCCAGATTGTTCTCCATCTCTTTCATTTGCTCCCGATGGACGTCTTCCTCTTCCCTCAGCTTCTGAACTTCTTCGTCCCTGTTTTGGACTTGTTCCTCGAGAGTGTTCACTATTTCTCTCTCCCTTTCTTCAGCTTCCATTAGCATCCTTTCCAACTCCTTTCCATTATGGAGAGCGGTGTCTAGCTTATCTTTCCCGTGATGGAGAGCAGTCTGTAGAGTACCGTTCTTTCGTTTCTCATTTTCTAAAGATTTCTCCAGTGAAATTATGTCCAGCATTTTTCCTTCTATTTTTTCTTCAAGCTTTGCCTTTTCTCCTCCTAGTTCAGTCACCCAGCTCTTCATCACTTCAAGCTCTGCTCTCAGTATCTCTTTTGATGCTCTCTCTTTCTTTAAAGTTTCATCTCTCAAGACCAGCTGAGATTTTGCTTTGCTCAAAAGTGACTGGAGCACTTCATACTGGTCCTGTCTATTCCAGACATCCTCCAAAATGTTTGCATTATCCTCTTCTGTGAGCCTCAGTTTTTCTTGGAGAGTCACGTTAGTCTCTTCAATTTCCTTCAGTCGTTTCTTCATTGCTTCCCGTTTCTCTTGACCTTCCTCCAGTTCCTTGGTTCTAAGGGCGAGGGAGTCTTTCAGAAGGTCGATTTCCTTCTCTTTCTCAAGTAAAACGTTCCGCATGTCTTCTTTCAGCCTAGTGAGATCTGCTTTCTCATACTCCAGCAACTGATTAGTTTTTTCCCTTTCTTTCAGAGCCAACGTTAAATCCTCTTCTAAGAGCCGCTTTTCATCCACAAGTCCGTCCTTTTGTTGATTCAGGTGATCGATTTTTATGTCTCGTTTTCTTATTTCCTTTTCGAAGCGATTTTTCGTTTCCTTTTCCTCTTCTGCTTTCTGTCCAAGAAGTAGATCTTTCTCCATCAGCTGATTGCGAAGCAGTTCGGTCTCCTGCTTTGCTTCGTTCCAGAGATGTTCCATTTTACTTGCAGCAACTCGGCAGGTATCCAAATCCTCTTTCAATCTGCTGTTTTCTGCATCCATTAGTTCCCGGCGTTGTTTAGAGAAGTGGATTACTTGGTGCATCTCTTCTATATGTTGCTCGTCCTCAGTCTCTTCATGTTCCAATTCTTCGTCGGTTTCAGTATTCAGGTCATCATCAGTCTCGTCAAAGTCCGTACTTAAGTCATCATCAGTCTCGTTATGGTGGGCATGGGAGCAATCGCCAGTCTCTCCGAGTTGTTCCATTTCAGGACTGCTAGCCATTTCTTCGCTGTCCATTTCCGTATTGTCCTCACTCTCTTCAAAGACTGCCATTTCCGTGTCGTCTTCCAGTATTACCGATTCGTCGTTATCAATTTCAATGTCGTCTTCCAGGTCTTGATCTCGCCTTCCAATACGATTGTAAACCCAGCAAACAGCCAACGCCAGGCCTGCCAACAAGGCCATACCAGGTATGGCTACGACAAAGCCAGACGCAACAAGGCTGTCGGGTTTATCTACAACGATTTCAAAGTCCATAGAATCCGCCATATTAGTATAAGAAATATCCTGTACGCCAACAAGTCGTCCTCGAGAACCAAACAATGTCAGCATGTCCTCAACGATGGAAGCGTACAAGTCAACACTTATGAAACACAACACTACGAACAACAAATACATTAGGAGAAACATTATAATAACGTTACCCATATACTCTCGCTGTCTCTAAGCTTAGTTTTTAAAACGGGCGCAAATTCAATTCGGAATCTGAAGGAGTGAGCTCCTGGAGCCAACTTCTTCATTCGAGGGAAGACTCCAGAACGGGCTTCGCGGCTCTGCTCCGAAGGATTCTTCCTACTCTTCTCCGCTGCTGTTCTGACGAAAGTCTCTCCTGGAGCCGCTGCCGTCCTTCGGAAGGATCGAGGATTTTGTCGAAGGAGTTCCCAGAATTTTCTTCACGTTTTAGTTAATTAATTTATTATATTAACACTGATGAGGAACACCGTTTAGGTGTTCGAAAGTCTTCGGTTCATTTTACATAGTAATATATTTACTATATAATTGTGGGTTTTTATTACTCAGATTATTAATATTATTATTATTATTATTATTATTATTATTATTATTATTATTAGTGGAAGTTTTTGTAATAATAGTACCGTATTGTTATTTGTTATTATAACTTTTAATATAACTTTTAATATAACGATGTTATTATTTTTATTATTATTATTATTATTATTATTATTATTATTATTATTATTTTAACTTTGATATTAGTGGTACTACTAGAAGAAGTAATAATAATATCGCAATTTTTATTGTTATTGTAGTAATAATAACATTATATTACTATTATTATTACATAATTATTATTATTAATATTATTATTATTAGTCCGCACACTCACATTCACTACACGGGATCGAGCGTCTCGACAGCCGGGGGGGTGGGGGGGGGGGAGCCGCCGCCGTCTCACATGCTCTGTACAGCTCGTGAATTTGTTGACACTTTTTCGCGCATCGTCAAACGTGCACGAACACCGCGAACTCTCGGATCCTGCGACGGTCGTTTTTATTCGTTTTCTGTAAAAGAAAACTATTGTGCCAGCTTTGTCTGTCCGTCCGCACTTTTTCCCGTCCGCCCTCAGATCTTCAAAACTACTGAGGCTAGAGGGCTGCAAATTGGTATGTTGATCATCCACCCTCCAGTCATCAAACATACCAAATTGCAGCCCTCTAGACTCAGCAGTTTGTATTTTATTTTGTATTGTATTTAAGGTTAAAGTTAACCATACTCGTGCTTCTGGCAACGATATTGGCCAGGCCACCACCACTGGCCAGAGGTTAAAGTTTCATGGACCGCGGCTAATGCAGCATTATCCCGAGACCACAGAAACATAGATCTATTTTCGGTGGCACTTTATTCTGTCCACACTTTTACTGTCCGCCCTCAGATCTTAAAAACTACCGAGGCTAGAGGGCTGCAAATTTTTGCGTTGATCATCCACCCTCCAATCATCAAACATACCAATTTGCAGCCCTCAAGCCTCAGTAGTTTTTATTTTATTTAAGGTTAAGGTTAGCCATACTCGTGCTCCTGGCAACGATATAGAATACAGGACAGTTTCACGGGCCGCGGCTCATACAGCGTTATATCACCGAAAGATAAATCTAATTTCGATGGCCTTGATTATACGCTGTAGCGGCTGTACAGAAAACTCGATTGCGCCGAAGAAACCTCTGCGCATATTTTACTTGTTTAGATCAAATTTACTTCTGAAGGAGTGAATACCCTCTCTCTCTGCCCATCAACTTAACTTTAATTGTGCCGCAGGCTTCCACCCTTTCTGAAAGCTGGAGATTGCCTTTATTGGACGCGTAGTGGCTCAAAATATGTTATCATGAGTAATGGGAATACTTAAGAATATGCATATATCATCGTCATATATGAAACAGCCAAAGTGAATTGAAAACACGGTCGTAAGAATTTTATTTGATTATAACAACTACAGTAAGGGGAAAAAATTATAGTTTGTTCCATAAACATGCTAGTGTTGTGCCATATAAGAGGGTATTTCACGGCACCAGTAGATAATTTCAGGTGTTTATAATAATAATAATAATAATAATAATAATAATAATAATAATAATAATAATAATAATAATAATAATAATATTATTATTATTATTATTATTATTATTATTATTATTATTATATAATGATAATGATAATAATACTCATCATCATCAACATTTTAATAATTATATTATTATCATTATTATTATTATTATTATTATTATTATTATTATTATTATTATTATTATTATGCAGGTTATTCCAGATCATGCCAGTATAAAAATACAAGTAAGTACAATCATGAAAAAAAAATAGTTAAAAATTCTTATCATAAAACCACAAGTAGCATCAATATCAAAACAGTAACATCAATACCAAAACTAATAACGCTATCCCTTCCCGCCGCCAAGAGAATGTACCCAGTTTGTCCAAAGGTTGATTGAAAATTCATCAGAGTTTAATGAATATCCAACGCCACCCTTTGAACGCTCTCGTCTGCCACAGATCAGAAGTTGACGTCGTACGGACATAGAAAAACGATATAGAGCAGTGGTTCTTAACCTCGGGTACCTGTACCCCCAAGGGGCACGACACCTTAAACCTGGGGGTGCGAGATATGATATCCAGGGCAAAGGTTCTGTATATTCACCATGAGAAAGTTAAAGAGGCAGATTTTTCAAAGGTTCTACATCAAGGCAAAACCCAGAAACCGTTTGGAGGCACTTTCAAAGGAGGGACCTCGTTTGAACATCATCATTAATGAGAAACAACAACAAAAGAACCACTAGAAATGTGTTGGTGTGCACTATGTAGCATTATTCATAATTATTGCTGCTGTAATGGGCATTCATTGTATCCTACTAATTGGCTCTTTATATTTACAATAAATAAAGAAGTACCTTTGTTCAGTAATTGAATATATCTAATAATTTCTCCGCAAGGTTTGTATCAATGATCCTCTTCATATGTTTGTGATGGTACGAGAAAATTATCTGATGTATCAATGGGTACGACACTGAAAAATGGTTAAGAACCACTGATACAGAGAATTTTAATAACCAAAATGCCATTTTGACTTCTAAATTTCTTCATGCTATTTGAAAAGCTTGTGACTACTAAGCCTAGATCCGAACGAAGAAAGAAATGAAGATATTTTCGCATCCGGGGTATCAGGACGAGGTCAGGTGGCCAGGTAGTTAACGTCACCTCGTTCTGATACCCCGGATGCGTGTTCGAATCTCGGCCGGGCATCAGAATGTCCTTTCATCTCTTTCTTCATTTGGATCTAGGCTCAGTAGTGACAGGTGTTTCCAAAGTGTAGAGGAATCGAGGAGTTGAGAGGGCACTGAGATTATTAAAACTATATCCGTATCTGGTAAAAAGTGACCGGTGGATTGTACATATATACAGTATATGTATGTGTATATATATATATATATATATATGTGTGTGTGTGTGTGTGTGTGTGTGTGTGTGTGTGTGTGTGTGTGTGTGTGTGTTAGAAATAATCAAAACACAATCACGTGTGGAACTGAAATAAATTTCTGGCTGTCATCGGGATCAACCCCAAGGAAAGAGGTGAATTATCCTCCCCATATATATATATATATATATATATATATATATATATATATATATATATATATATATATATATATATATATATATATATATACATGTATATATACATATATATGTATACAAACATGTATATATATATTACTTTATTTACGTAACCTGTAAGAGAGGTATATTTAAAAAGGAAACTTTATTCATATCATTCCCATGTAAAGCAAATTTGTCAAATATCTGTTTTGTGATAAATTATACCCAGCTGGTTTTAAGTAACTATTTCCAACTGAAAATATCTTCTTTTTTTATGGAGAATTTATAAGCTTAATCAACCTGTTTTAGTCTTCCGTAAAATAAAACTATTGTGCCGGCTTTGTCTGTCCGTCCGCCCTCAGATCTTAAAAACCACTGAGGCTAGAGGGCTGCAAATTGGTATGTTGATCATCCACCCTCCAATCATCAAACATACCAAATTGCAGCCCTCTAACCCCAGCAGTTTTTATTCTATTTAAGGTTAAAGCCAGCCATAATCGTGCTTCTGGCAACGATATATGACTGACCACCACCGAAAGATAGATCTGTTTTCGGTGGCCTTGATTACACGCTGTACAGAAAACTCGATTGCGCCGAAGAAACTTCGACTCATTTATTACTTGTTTAATGTTTTCTTTTTTATTAAACCATATTTTAATAGGAATCCCGTGATTGGATATACTAGATGTATGTAAAAACCTCAGTTCCACTGGCAATGCAAGTTGTGTCATCAATTTTGACAGAGCGAATATCCTTTTTTTGACATAACATAAAAAAATATGGAAGTTAAAGTGGCTTTCCATGCATATGGGAAAAGTGGTCCAGCATAGCTTTCTATATAAATGAAAACTGTTTCTATAGAGAAATTTTTCATGCCAGTTATCAGTCAGAGTGGAAATTGTTCCGAAATGTCAATCATCATCATTTTTTGTTAGGAAGAATGATGTGTTTTTCATACGGAGTCTGGGTTTCATATGTAGATCAACAGTTAAATTAAGACTGCCTATTTGACGTGTCTACTGAAAAAATCCTTCATTCAAGAAAGGTAAACATTATCTACAGCCTAAAGATAATGATATATACTGTGAACATTTTTTTATGTAATTGTCAAAGAAATATGAGTTTTCATTATCAAGCCTAATCAAGGATACAACCATACATATTTACTTATTGTAGACTGCCCTTCTCTCTCTCTCTCTCTCTCTCTCTCTCTCTCTCTCTCTCTCTCTCTCTCTCTCTCTCTCTGTCTCCAGTCACAGGATTCCTGCTCGATTTCACTGATTTTAAACCGTCCATTTTCCACACAAGGCCTCTCTCTCTCTCTCTCTCTCTCTCTCTCTCTCTCACACACACACACATTTCTTGTTTTCAACATTTTGCCTCGACAGAATATCTCTATGTTTGGATTCACCACTGCCATCGTCCTCTCGAGCACAGGCCACAAACACTGGGGTACAAAAAGCTTAAATACCCAGATTCCTAGACTTAGAGGCCACAGAACGGCTTTGGCAGGAAAAGACTTGGCTCTGATATATGTCAAACATTTTCTCATTCTTCACTGTTAGAACATATATATCACCATCTTTTCCACAAGGAATACTACAAAATATAAAATGTTATACTCAAATTCATAGTGCATAAAAACTTGCTCAAGTTAATGCGATTACTTCGTAAAACCGATTGTTAAAATAAGACTGGAGAAAGTTGATTTATTATAAATATTGAATCTAACGACAAAAATAATTGGTTTTCTTAATACCCTCATGATTAGGTATGACAAAATAAAACATATAATAAATGCGCCGGAGTTTCTTCGGCGCAATCGAGTTTTCTGTACAGCCGCTACAGCGTTTAATCAATGCCACCGGAAATAGATCCATCTTTCGGTGGTCTTGGTATAAAGCCGTATGAGCCGCGGCCCATGAAACTTTAACCAAAGCCCGGTGGTGGTCTATCCTATATCGTCGCCAGAAACACGGTTATGGCTAACTTTTACCTTAAATAAAATAAAAACTACTGAGGCTAGAGGGCTGCAATTTGGTATGTTTGATGACTGGAGGGTGCATGGTCAACATACCGATTTGCAGCCTCAGTAGTTTTTAAGATGTGAGGGACGGACAGAAAAAAGTGCGGACAGAATAAAGTGCGGATGGACAGACAAAGCCGACACAATAGTTTTCTTTTACTGAAAACTAAAAATTGCTAGGGAATAATTCAAAATCAAGTCCACATCACGGTACATTCTATTGTGCATTCCAGCTTTAGAGAATTATTATCTCCCCAAAACTGTCATAACTGAACCAAAAAATTGCTCTAAATCTAGTTTAAATTTTAAGCCATCACTGTTTCCATTCAGCGTGACGTTGCGTGGTTCTCTAAAGGGAGAAGAGCGCCCACACATGCCAGACGTACGGTAATTGGTAATATCACGTTCTCCTTGTCCTTTCAAATCGCTAAAAGGGACAGCGCCACAATAAACACGCCCCCTCTCTGAGTTTACCCTACACATTAACTACGTTGCTGCTATAATTTATGCTGTCATTTCCATTTTCACATGCTTTTCCGGCATTGTACGACAACTTCAGTTGCTGTGCGCCATGCTGTTGTTTGCTTGTGAGTCAAGTGTTACCTTGTGGAACTCAGTGTCCCATGTGAGTTCTTTAAGTATTGTGTTCATTGTGTTGTTCCATTGGCCTCCTTTTTTTTTCATTCCCTAAAGCCATTATTTTATTGTTTCTGGATATTCATCATACCACTTGTAAGCAAAAGAATGGGGCACTTACAAACTGCAGGCCGAACTTCACACAGGCAGCATAACGAAAACAGAAAAAAGGCTAATAAACAACTTTGTTCCTGCTACAACTTGTAGTGAAAGAGAATCATCGGTGATTCGCCCGCGTGGGAAGGAGAGTTGTAAACAAAAGTCGAATGTTTTGTGCTACGTACAAACTTAATGGCAAACAAATTTGATAAACCAATACTTCTTCCTATAGAGATGCTCCAGTATATTTGCAGAGTGGATGGCGAACTTGCGCTAATAGTGCAATTATTAAAAAAATAATGATTGAGAGGCCCAACATAAAATATAAAGAAGAAACCACGAATGTACACCTCGTGGGTGGTCAGGAAATTCTTTCACATCAACGGAAAAGTAAGTGAGTATTTTGTTGTATAGAAGACGTTGTATAAAGTAAGAAAGCAGTTAAATAGGAAAATTAACAATACATAAAATGCAAGGAACAATATATCTGATTAGGAAAATATTATATACACGTAAAAAAAATACTTGGGTAGGTTATATTTGTGTGAAGGTTTCATGAAACTTTCAACTTGATTTTCTCAAAACACTGTTTTCATGAATTTAGCTATACTGAACTGATTATAAAATCTATATTTTTCAAAGTATCAGAAAATTTTTAAAAGTAAGATGGGTCCTGCACGTTTTATAGAATGTTTTTACTTTTAAAGTTAAATTTTGTGGTATTTTTTCGTGAATTGAAATTTGAACTCTATGATTAAAAAATTAGAAATGTAATTTTTTATTACCATTATTTTAATGTTCATTTTAATCGAATTATGGGCAAACGTTTGTTATTACATATATATGGAAAAATTGCAAAAGACTATAAAATAGAAAATGTATTAATTTTCAAAAATTCCATAAAGTTAGAACAAAAACACATATAACTAAAATTCTTTTCAATCAAATTAATTAAAATTTACCCTGAAAACACCTTTTACAATGCTAAAAAAAATTACTGAATGTCTCGGGAGTCTAAACATACCAATTTGCAGCCCTCTAGCCTCAGTAGTTTTTAAGATCTGACGGCGGAGAGAAAAAGTACGGACTGAAAAAAGTGCGGACAGAATAAAGTGCGGACGGACAGACAAAGCCGGCACAGTAGTTTTCTCTCACAGAAAACTAAAATTCTCTGATTTCGTATGTCAACTTCAACAGCTCTGATATTCTTCCCGTTTCTTCACATTTCTTTTCGTTCCTGGACCTTTAACCTTTCTTCTCTCCCCTCCTGCTTCCTCCCGGCTTGTAGTTCCGCTCGATTGGCCAACCCTTTGATGTGCCACTCCCTGGAATTATGTGATGTGCTGCTCCTTGTATTTCTTTTCCTTTTTCTTTGATGAGTAGCAGTATGACTCTTTAGCTTTTCCTATTGATTTTAATGCAAGCTTGCTTAGACTCGTACTAAGACTTGCTGAGGCTTTTTCTGAGACTTACTGAGGCTTTTACTAAGACTTGCTGAGGCTTTTTCTAAGACTTACTGAGACTTTTTCTAAGACTTACTGAGGCTTTTTCTAACTTATGAGGCTTTTTATAAGAATTACTGAGGCTTTTACTAAGACTTACTGAGACTTTTACTAAGACTTACTGAGACTTTTACTGAGACTTACTGAGACTTTTACTGAGGCTTTTTCTAAGACTTACTGAGACTTTTTCTAAGACTTTTTCTAAGACTAACTGATACTTTTGTAAGACTTACTAAGACTTTTTCTATGACTTACTGAGACTTTTTCTAAGACCTTTTCTAAAACTTACTGAGACTTTTTCTAAGACTTACTGAGGCTTTTTCAAAGACTTTTTCTAAGACTTACTGAGACTTTTACTGAGACTTTTTCTGAGACTTACTGAGACTTTTACTAAGACTTTTTCTGAGACGTACTGAGACTTTTACTGAGACTTTTTCTGAGACTTGAAAATTAGCCATTTTCAGAATACAATTCAAACAGGTAAAAAATGCGCCGAAGTTTCTTCGGCGCAATCGAGTTTTCTGTACAGCCGCCTGTATAATCAAGGCCACCGGAAATATATCTATCTTTTGGATGTCTCGGTATCATGAGCCGCGGCCTATGAAACTTTAACCACATCCCGGTGGTGCCCTATCCTATATCGCTGCCAGAAGCACGATTATGGCTAAATTTAACCTTGAATAAAGTAAAAAATACTGAGGCTAGAGGGCTGCAATTTGGTATTTTTGATGATTGGAGGGTGGATGATCAACATACTAATTTGCAGCCCTCTAGCCTCAGCAGTTTTTAAGATCTGAGGGCGGACTGAAAAAGCGCGGACAGAATAATGTGCGGACGGACAGACAAAACCGGCACAATAGTTTTATTTTACAGAAAATCAAAACACGAACACGACAACGGTTAATGACATCAATATATCAGTATCAGAATCAATCAGTTTCCTAACACATAAAACTACTAAGCAATAAGAACTCGAAAGCCATTAATCTTCACATAATCTTGTTACCGGACAGCTAATCCTCTTGTCAAGACGTTGGTTCCCTGGATGCTAGCAGATCGCTTCTGCGTCCTTTATTGTATTATAGATAGATGAAGAATTTCTTGACATTTTCTTCCAACTGGAAAATTAATCCCTTGCATTTCTTTTTAAAGAATTGGACTGACTCAGTATCATGTTAGCTACTCGGTAGTATAAATGACGCTATGTTATTGTTATTATTATTATTATTATTGTTATTATTATTATTATTATTATTATTATTATTATTATTATTATTATTATTATTATTATTATTCTTGAGGATAAAATGAAACCTTTTTCCTGGGTGCAAAAGTAGATATATTGCTAATGAAACGCTGAAATGGTTCTTCATTATTATTATTATTATTATTATTGTTATTATTATTATTATTATTATTATTATTATTATTATTTCGGATGTAAATCTTGATATATTGCTAAAGAAACGCTGAAAAGGGTCGTATTTTATCTTCATCTTTACATATCTTGACTGGTTTTCAAAGTCATTATATTATTATTATTATTATTATTATTATTATTATTATTATTATTATTATTATTATTATTATTATTATTATTATTACCATCCTGGGGTCCTCGTTTACAGAGTATCTAATTCTCTTCTCATTTCTCTCTTCTCTTTCTCTTTCTCTTTCTCCTGCAGGCGAAGAACCACCAGTCTCCTCCTCCTGAAGGAGATGGCATAGTCTTCCCTGGTCCCAGCAGGATCACGTAGCCGTACCCAGGTTTAATTAAGGTACAAACATTTTTATTTCGTTGTTTGTGCGCTCAGACTCTCATACGGAATGTTTCAGAGACTGGTTTGCAATAACTTAATCTTCAGGATGTTTGAAAGGATGCTATGAAACCGCTTTATCTTTTAGGATCGGTTTTTGTGTTTTATTCCGTCAGATCTGTTTATATATATATATATATATATATATATATATATATATATATATATATATATATATATATATATATAATGTAATATATAAGTTTGTGTGTGTGACCGAGCTTGTGCATCTATGTGCGTTTCTATTGTGCATGCCTTCCAAAGCACGCTTTCAACAAATGCATTACCGCCGCCGCCTGACATTACGCCAAATGTCCTCATTCTTAATGCATTCACACTCCCGTTACTGGCAAATGTTATAATAATGTCAGCTCATCACAAAAAAGAAAAGCATCAAATGTCATTATCCACGCCCCTCAAATGCCGAGGTATTTCGGCCGAATATTCCATCACCGAAATGAGATATTCGACGTATCTGTAATTACAACAGAAGAACAACACGTGTAGTTTTGTTTCGTTTTTTTTTTTTTTTGGACTCTGTGAGAAGGGAATATGCAGTGTTAATTTTTTGTTGAATTGGGGAACTAATGCAACAATCGTATTGCAAAGGGAATAGTCGTTAAATTTACATAGATATGCAGTGTTAATTTTTTGTTGAATTGGGGAACTAATGCAATAATCGTATTGCCAAAGGAATAGTCGTTAAATTTAAATATATATTAAGTAAAATTCACTAATAATAATAATATAGACTCTGTGAGAAGTGAATATGCACTGTTAATTTTAGGTTGAATTGTGGAACTAATGCAACAATCATATTGCAAAAGGAATAGTCGTTAAATTTAAATATATATTAAGTAAAATTCACTAATAATGATAATAATAATAATAATGAAAATAATAATAATATTAATAATAATAATAATAATAATAATAATATAATTATAATAATTAATATGGCAATAATAGCAAAAAATTATAATCATAAATATATCAATAATAATAATAATAATAATAATAATAATAATAATAATAATAATAATAATAACAATAATAATAATAATAATAATAATAATAATAATAATAATAAAAAGCATTGTATAATGCCAGAGCATCTCTCTGTTCCCTTCTGATAATTCAGCTTGAAAGGAATAATTGAATAAGACCTCATTACGAGAGAGAGAGAGTGAAGGAAATGCCTTCATCACTTTCGGGCCTATGTTTAGAATAGGAACTATAACTAGTATGAATTAATGCTGTCTATGATTTTGTTTATTTGTTCTCAAATTACTCAGTGTCAGTCTTTCTATACGGATATGTAGGCTATATGTATATATATATATATATATATATATATATATATATATATATATATATATATATATATATATATATATATATATATGTATATATGTATGTATATATATATACATATATGTGTATGTATATATATGCAAAGAGAGACAGAAACTCAGGTAATGTGAGAAAATCAAAACTATTTTGCAATACATAAGCACCTTAACTCTGGGAAACAATAGCGGGAATGATTTTGTCGTATCGAAATCCGATCTTCTTTAGCAATGTCATGCATCAGTAACGTTGCAAAAGACGAGGGCTTCTTTATTGCTAATAAGAGGCTGATCTAAAATCTATTGATTTTGTATCGGTAACACATAGAGGTGAAACAGCTGACGAAACGTTCTTTTATGTAAACGACCCCACGTTAGTTTTCAATAAATAGAAAAAGTCTTCCTGAAACCCTTAGATAGCCATTCTTTTAGGTAAATGACCCTAAGCCTGTTTTCAATAAACGGAAAAAGTCTGAACCCTTCAGAAAACCAGTCTTGCGAGTAAATGACCCTAATCCTGTTTTCAGTTTAAAGAAAAAGTCTTCCTGAAGCCTTAAGAAAACCATTCTTTTAGGTAAATGACCCTAGACTTGTTTTCAAAGAAGAGAAGCAATCTTCCTACAACCTTTAGAAAACATTCTTTTAGGAAAATTAACCTATCTTGTTTTCAGTACAAAGAAACAAACTTCCTGAAACCTTCAGAAAATCATTCTTATCTGTAAATGACCCTAAGCAGGTTTTCAGTAAATAGGAACAGGTTTCCTGAACCATTTAGAAAGCCATTCTTTTAGGTAAATGACCCTAGACTTTTTTTTTCAAAGAAGAGAAGCAATCTTCCTACAACCTTTAGAAAACATTCTTTTAGGAAAATTAACATATCCTGTTTTCAGTACAAAGAAACAATCTTCCTGAAACCTTCAGAAAATCATTCTTATCTGTAAATGACCCTAAGCAGGTTTTCAGTAAATAGGAACAGGTTTCCTGAACCACTTAGAAAGCCATTCTTTTAGGTAAATTACCCTGGACTTCTTTTCAATAAAAAAGAAACAGTCTCCCTGACAACTTTAGAAAACCATTCTTTTAGGCAAATTGCACAGCAGAAAGAAATTCGTTGTAATCTTACGTATTCCAAGAGTTCGCCAGCTTCTGATATTCTAAAACAACTTGGAAATACTGAGGAAATAAAATAGGAAATTAAACTTACCTCCGCGGGAAAAAAAGAGAGAAAGTAATTTAACGTTTTGCGAACTGCAAAGAGAAGGAGGATTAATCTCCAGTCGAGGGAGAATGGAAAAGAAGTTATCTAAAAACGCTGCCACTCAGTCATTTTCTGAATATTTATAAACTCGGCCTCGAAAGAATCGCGTTCCGGCCGGCTCAAAAGAAAAGGATATTTGTTGAGTGTCGAGGAAACAGGCATGAGAAATTAACTCGTCTCTGAGAGAAGAGACTGAC
>NC_089769.1:425948-428448 GCF_040412425.1 Macrobrachium rosenbergii | reverse complement strand
TATCAAATTTCTCTCTCTCTCTCTCTCTCTCTCTCTCTCTCTCTCTCTCTCTCTCTCTCTCTCTCTCTCTCTCTCTCTCTCTCTCTCTCTCTTTGTGTGTGTGTGTGCAATTTCAAGAAAAATTCTAATAATTTTATTTAGGCAATTAGATATATCAAATTTCTCTCTCTCTCTCTCTCTCTCTCTCTCTCTCTCTCTCTCTCTCTCTCTCTCTCTCTCTCTCTCATGCTCATGCAAGCGCTTTCACCAGCCGGAATGAGAAGCCTAGATTTTCCGGATGAAAGGGCAGACTGGGAATTGGGATAACAGTCGAGCGCTGAAAGTCGCAGGTGGTGACTGACGAATCTGTCGGCTCCTTTGAAGCCAAAAAGAGGGAGCGGACCAAAGTATAATGGCTTGTCGTTTGAACATTTTCCTAAAACCACTCTCGTTTTGGGACCGTTCCTAACCCTGTTAGTTTAGTTTTGATGGGTCCTCGGTAGGAAATGTTAAACGTAATTTAACGTAATCTTAATTTCAATTTGATGAATCTATCGTTTCCTTTGAGACCAAAGTATAATGGCTGGTCGTTTGAACATTTTCCTAATAGCATTCTCGTTTTTTTAACTATTCCCCCCCCCTGAAAATTTCGTTTTAATGGGTCCTCGGCAGGGAACGTGAATCTTATTTTGACCTAATTTAAGAATTGTTCATCTGTTATATAAACTCTACCTAATTTATCTTTCGAGGAATCCAAAACCAGTCTCGATTTTAGTTTTCTGTAAAAGAAAACTATTGTGCTGGCTTTGTCTGTCCGTTCGCAGTTTGTCTGTCCGCACTTTTTTCTGTCCGCACTTTTTCTGTCCGCCCTCAGATCATAAAACTAATGAGGCTAGAGGGCTGCAAATTGATATGTTGATCATCCACCCTCCAGTCATCAAACATACCAAATTGCAGCCCTCCAGCCTCAGTAGTTTTTATTTTATTTAAGGTTAAAGTTCGCCATAATCATGCATCCGGCAACGATATAGGACAGGCCACCACCGGGCCGTGGTTGAAGATTCACGGGCTGCAGCTCATACAGCATTATACAGAGACCACCGAAAGATATGTCTGTTTTACGGTGGCC
The DNA here is from genome assembly GCF_040412425.1 of Macrobrachium rosenbergii. Taxonomy (NCBI): domain Eukaryota; kingdom Metazoa; phylum Arthropoda; class Malacostraca; order Decapoda; family Palaemonidae; genus Macrobrachium; species Macrobrachium rosenbergii. The sequence continues at coordinate 427,340 of NC_089769.1, read as the reverse complement.
TTGATTATACGCTGTACAGAAAACCCGATTGCGCTGAAGAAACTTCGGCGCATTTTTTACTTGTTCACTGGAGGGTGGATGATCAACATACCAATTTGCAGCCCTCTTGCCTCAGTAGTTGTTAAGATCTGAGGCCGGACGGACAAACAAAGCCGGCACGACAGTTTCCTTTTGCGGGAAAACTAAAAGCATAAAAGCAACGTTTCCAGTCTTTGTGGAAGACAGGGAACTCGACAAAACGGTCGCGTAAAATGTGGAATTCGCAATCAACGGAAATTCTCCTCTACCTTCAAGATCATTTAGGAAATCTTTTGTATTGCTAATTTACCGAAACTGAATCGCGCGTGGGGCGCAAGAACAACGAGAATAGAAAACAATGTCGACAAAAACACAGAGATAATAGTGGCTGGAAACGAGAACATTTAAACCCCGTAAAAACTGCGTCTTTGCTGTCGCAGAAAATAGGAAACATCTATTACAGGACTTACTGTTGACACCTGCGAATAAAAACGGCTAAAAAAAAAATGTATCACTTCGGAAATATCGTATAACTCAATATGCGTCACAACCAGATATTGTAGCTTGAGATAAAAGTAAAGACTGTTTTACGGAGGGGAGGCAGGGATGATTGAAGAGGCGCAATGATACACGCTGGCATTTTCAAGGTAACACGCAGCAAAAGGAATGAAAGAGAGAGGGGATTAATTTTTGCTGAAAGGTTAGTCAGATATATATATATATATATATATATATATATATATATATATATATATATATATATATATATATATATATATATGTATATATATATATATATATATATATATATATATATATATATATATATATATACATATAACACCAGTTATCACAAACTCATATTAAAGAGAGCTGAATAACCCATTTATAGACTCAATAGCAAATGGAAAAATAAACCATTTTATATTTTCGTCTGTGTATTCTATAACTATTGTAAATGAAAACTATCTCGCATTAAACTCAATGGCTTTGTTCAATATCAGAACTTTTTAGTTTCCTATAAAAGAAAACTATTGTGCCGGCTTTGTCTGTCCGTCCGCACTTTATTCTGTCCGCCCTCATATCTTAAAACTACTGAGGCTAGAGGGCTGCAAATTGTTATGTTGATCATCCACCCTCCAATCACCAAACATTCCAAACTGCAGCCCTCTAGCCTCAATAGTTTTTATTTTATTCAAGGGTAAACTTAGCTATGATCGTGCTTCTGGCAACGATGTAGGACAGGCCATCACCGGTCCGTGATTAAAGTTTCATGGGCCACGGCTCATACAGCATTATACCGAGACCACCGAAAGATAGATCTATTTTCGGTGGCCTTGATTATACGCTGTAGCAGCTGTACAGGAAACTCGA
>NC_089769.1:408448-420948 GCF_040412425.1 Macrobrachium rosenbergii | reverse complement strand
TCATCAGACCCTCAACCGAAAATTAGACTGCTGTGTATTGCTGTACCTCAAATTCCCCATAGGGGGTTAGTACCGTCAGTGCACCTCATGCGGTACACTGTAGGCATTACTTACTGTCAATTATTTACTATCAATTATTTCCTGGCATTACTTACTATCAATTCCCACTTCAGCCCTGAAAGACCTCGTAGGTCCCAACGCTTGACCTTTTGACCTAAACCCTACACTCGGTCCAGTTCCGTACCTGAAATGTGGGCCTACCTGCACCGACAGATATTTTCAAAGGTCTACCATTACCCTCGACATTTCTCGCATAAATAAGGCATACGTTTAAAATTTCATTCTTTGAATCCGTTACACAGCAGGGAAACATATTAAAGCCCACTATAATTAGGTTAAGGTTCCTGTCATAAAAAGGACGCAGTTTTACACTCCTGTCTTTGAACCCAACACGCAACGCGGACACACATCAAAGCCCGTCGTAATTAAGTTAACACGGAAGTAACGCACGAAATATTAATATAACACACCTTGTATTGTTGTTTTCATTTTTTTTTATTATCGCTGTGATTAATATCATTGTAGGATTTTGCTATATTCAATTTTCGTATTTAGCCCTCTGTCACCACCAAAGGTCCCCAGCTGGAAATGAATCGTCTGCAATCAGTAGTTTTAATTATAATTTTTTTGTTTTTTTTTTACTATTATTCTCCATTTAATTACTGTCATTATCATTATTATGAATTATATTTTCTCTGCTTCTTCAGCAACTGTGCGGATAATGCCTATTATCATTATTTTTATCATGTTATCTTATGTATCTAAGTGCGTATCGTATTTGTATATTCTCTGTGTGTGACCATAAGCTGAAAGAAAGAACATTATTATTATTATTATTATTATTATTATTATTATTATTATTATTATTATTGTTGTTGTTGTCAAGACTTATTCGTGGTGTTCCGCTAACCATTTAAAGAAGACGTATTCGAGTTCATTATTATTACTGGCATTCTGTCTACAGTTTAAAGAAGACTTATATTCCAGTATTCTTTGGTGCATCGTCTCGGCCTGCCGTACAAAGGAAGTCTCTAATCTTCAGGAGGACAGGGGAAATCCGTCTGTATCCTGGGGAAATCCCCCTGAGCTTTGTGGGATTTCTGCGTAAATAGAATTACCTGTTTCCCCCCCTTTGTGGTTTCGGCTCGCCTTTTTTGGTAAGGGCGACGTTGTTGTCCAGAGGAAAGTAAACACGGCGGCGATGGATAGCAGGAATGACCTTCAGGTTTAAAAGAAACTGGAGGGCTCTCTCTCTCTCTCTCTCTCTCTCTCTCTCTCTCTCTCTCTCTCTCTCTCTCTCTCTCTCTATATATATATATATATATATATATATATATATATATATATATATATATATATATATATATATATATATATATATATATATTTATATTTATATATATAAATATATATACATATATATGTATGCATACATTTGTATATACAGTATATATACACATATATGTATATATATACGTGTGTGTATATATATACATATACATAGTAGTGTTTAATCAAACCTGGCCAACGTTCATAATTTGGTTGAAGAAATGGATAACATTGGTCATGAGTACTGTGTATCTATTCTATTCCATAGTAAACGCGATAAGGAATATGGACAAAAATAGTAGGTTAAAGGTGGAGAGTAAATCCCGTAGAGTTTATCGCAGCGCCTAACCTTCAGGCCTATTCGCGAGGCCGGTTCAGAATTAGATATTCCTTTCAGTCTAACTCAAATAGACAAAATGAACAGGGAAATTCTCCTCATTTACTTATGTTTTTAATTTTCTGTAGAATAAAACTATTGTGCCGGCTTTGTCTGTCCGTCCGCACTTTTCCTGTCCGCATTTTTTTCTGTCCGCACTGTTTCCTGTCCACACTTTTTTCTGTCCGCCCTCAGATCTTAAAAATCAATTACGCTAGAGGACTGTAAATTAGTGAGTTGATCATCCACCCTCCAGTCATCAAACATACCAAATTGCAGCCATCTAGCCTCAGTATTTTTTATTTTATTTAAGGTTAAAGTTAGCCACAATCGTGCGTCTGGCAACTCTATAGGACAGGCCACCACCGGACCATGGTTAAAGTTTCATGCGCCGCGGCTCATCCAGCATTATACCGAGACCACCGAAAGCCAGATCTAGTTGCGGTGGGCTGGATTATACGCTGTACAGAAAACTCGTTTTTTACTTGTTTACATATCAGGTTACTGGCAGTTGCAGCTCGGCGCGTGTAGTATAAAAATCCCATCAATGCAACTTGCAACTCCGCGGGAGTTAATTACGTTGTTTTGAGCGTTCTTGAAAAATACATTAATTTGGTCTCGGCCTGCTCTAATTAACAAAGCTTTTAACGCTAATTGACGTATGCAAAAACCATAAATATGAATTGGGAATGAGGCCTCATTACGCTGGACACGTGAAAATCCCAGAATATTTTTTTTTTCGCCGGAGTTATATCAAATTTTTTTGGTTAAAGACTTTGCTTTTTTGTTTTCTGTAAAAGAAAACTATTGTGCTTGCTTTGGCTGTCCGTCCGCACTTTATTCTGTCCTCACTTTTTCCTTCCCGCACTTTATTCTGTCCGCACTTTTTCTGTTAGCACTTTTTTCTGCCCGCACTTTATTCTGCCCGCACTTTATTCTGTCCGCACTTGTTCTGTTAGCACTTTTTCTGTTAGCACTTTTTTCTGCCCGCACTTTATTCTGCCCGCACTTTTTTCTGTCCGCCCTCAGATCTTAAAAACAACTGAAGCTAGAGGGCTGCAAATTGATATGTTGATCATCCACCCTCCAATCATCAAACATACCAAATCGCAGCCCTCTAGCCTCAGTAGTTTTTATTTTATTTAAGGTTAAAGTAAGCCATAATCGTGCTTCTGACAACGATTACAGCATTATACCGAGACCACCGAAAGATAGTTCTATTTTCGGTGGCGTTGATGATACGCTGTAGCGGCTGTACAGAAAACTCGATTGCGCCGAAGAAACTTCGATGCATTTTTACAGTGCAAAATCATTTTATTAAAGTGCGGGCGGACAGCCAAAGCCCTCACAGTAGTTTTCTCTTACAGAAAACAAAAATTGGAAAAAAATTACAGTATGGCAAAATCAGGAAATACAGAAAGATTAAAAATATATATTTTTAATTCCCATCAAGAGAATTATCATAGATGATTTCTTTTAAATTTCATATAGAAATCTGAAACAAATTACAATATGAAAAAACGAAACAGGAAATTAGAAAATATAAAACAAGTATTTTTTTTCTACTTGAACGATACAAGCTGAAACACATCTATTAGAATTTTCACACGCCGCAATTAAAAAGAAAATGAAAACCAAAGATTATTCAAAGGGACGAGTCCAAGAATCAATCGGAAGTTGATAGCTTCCATTTCGAAAATACGCCGTTACTATAACCCAGTGGTTCTTAACCTTTTTTTTATTACCACGCCCCTTCTAAGAGTTTGTCCTTCCCTCCACGCCCCCCCCCCTTGCATCTATGAGTAAAAAATTCCCTCCCAGATTTAAAGAAAAATAAAAGAAAGAGAATTAGTGTTTTCATTCTTATGGGAATGAATTACTGAGATACTTGACACTGCTTTTTATCTATGTCAAGAGAATAACGAATATAATTAGAGAATTTTAAATTTATTTTCCCTAGGGCTCGCGCCCCTCTTGGAAATTCCAGACGCCCCCTAGGGGGGCGCCGCCCCCCAGGTTAATAACCTTTACTATAACCTATTATTCAGTGTTTGGCTTTTAAGGGTAAACACCGCCCCATTGGTAATGCTTCCCAGCCCGCTTAAATATTTCAAAACATCACTTACAATTAGCTATGGGGCAGGCAGATTGGTAATGGCCGCACCGGCATTGATGCCTTTCGCTTTTGAACCGGAATAAATGGACCTATTTTTGATATGGGGTGCTGTTGTTTGAATTATGTCTATATTTTAAATATATGCCATAACTGTGCAGAGTCCTGAATTGACTGGTCTATTATTATTATTATTATTATTATTATTATTATTATTATTATTATTATTATTATTATTATTATTGTTATTATTATTATTATTATTATTATTATTATTATTATTATTATTTATTTGTGCACCATAACTGTATAAGGTCCTGAACTGATATTATTATTATTATTATTATTATTATTATTATTATTATTATTATTATTATTGTCTCCATTGTATTAATACACCATAACTATATAAAGTCTTGAAATGACATAAGTCTATTATTATTATTATTATTATTATTATTATGATTATTATTATTATTATTATTATTATTATTATTATTTCAAGCCTGCCTTAGTCCGGGTTTTCATAATACATTTTAAGGGAATGGTCTGATCTGTTGGTTCTTGTATATGAATTATTTTTCCATCTACAGCATTTTACCAAACTTGAGAAAGTCTTTATTTTGTTCCTTATGCAGTATCTCTTTATCTCTTGAAAACTTTACCAACCCTAACCTGCTATATGTATCAAAATGAAAAATTCATTGGTCTTAATAATAATAATATGTCTTGTTAAGAATTCGTCCATGAACTTTGCAAAATGGCCAATATCACCCATTTAATTTCAGTACCAAAAAACGGCTGCTAACCACGTGACGTCATGAAATAGTTTCAATTATAACTGCATGTAACTGATGCATTATGTCATTCCATTCTCAAGATCTTTCTTGATATCCTACTTATACGAAACAGATGGTATACGTATATAGGACATGGATCACGTATCATACCCGTATCACATAGCAAAGATATTGAAACAGATACATATATATGTTAACTTTATTATTTATCTTTATATTTCTCTCTTGCGCCACTGTCGGTTAGTTTGAAAAACGCAAACATAGTTATTTACTTTGCATGGCAAGTAAACATTTTTGAAATTGTGGGAAAAATTAGAATTCCCCTTTATAGATGGAAAGAAAATATCAAAAAAGTTTTTTTAATATTTTTGGCTCCTAGGCTATACTGGTGGGCAATATGATCTTAAAACTTCACTATTTTGATACTTCCTACCAATTCAGACGGTATACTATATTATTTTGTATTTAGAGTTTACAGTTAGGAAGTATGTAGAGTCTCTAAGGAAATTAGCGTCGTGGCATCCCGATCCGATGTCGCGAGTTCGCGCGTCCCCCAGGGCGACGAAAAAATCGTTGGCTCTATATCATGATCAGTTATTGCTGCAGTGTGGGTTCTGCGGTGGGAGGTTGAAACCAACATTCTTTGGAAGCTTGAATTTCTAGTCAATGGCCCCTGTGGTGGGCTTGTTCCATGTGAATAGGTTTCATCTAATAATAATAATAATAATAATAATAATAATAATAATATGTTTGTCATCATATACTATACTTCATCCGTTCATTGACAGTTCCTATTCATATTACCACAATAGTCCTTCCTACCTGAAGCACTGCCCAATACTTTTTAGATAATTTGGTATCATAAAATGATGATTCCTTTGCTCATCGATTTCCACAGTTGAGCTGAGGCAGCATCTGCATTTGATCTGTTTATGATGAATATTAAAAACATATCTTAAACATTTAAACTATTGTTCTTTATTCTTGAATAATATTGAGTAAGATTATTTTCGAATACCCTGAAAAAAAAACTGTTAAAAGTATTTATTCGTTTCCTGCGTGTGTTTGGTCAGAGTATAACATGCCAGGACATTCATGCCAACGAACAGTAACAGAAGGATTGTCGAAACTGTCAATCTATATACAACTTTTAAAAGCGGATGAATTAAAGGTAGTTTGGTATTTCACATAGTAAGTTCAGAAACCCGAATTTCAGTAAATCAATTTTATGCTCAGAACTGCAGTGTTCATGTCCAAATGGCTTGCATGCGTGTATAATTCGCTTTTATTAAAATAAGTTTCCAATACTGCAGTATTGCAAGAAAACATAAATTCCTGAAATAAACAGGTCTATAGCCTCATCTTTTTTTTCCTAGGAATAAACAAATTTGACTTGAAATTTCGTAAAATGTAATCTATTGGATTTTGGGAGCTTTGAAGCTTCGAACTGGATAAAAGGCAGTCTGCTGGGACTCTAATGACAAGTATGCATTCGAAGTCACAATATATTGCAATTTGCTTGCAATACGGGAAGGTTGCAAGAAAACTCGTAACATGCAAAACAGCAAGACAATTAGGGTGTTTTTGGGGGAACGACCCCTTTCAAACTAAATAATAATAATAATAATAATAATAATAATAATAATAATAATAATAATAATAATAATAATAATAATAATAATAATAATACCAGCAGAGTAAGTTAAAATAATAATAATAATACTATCAGCAGAGTAAGTCAAGGAACTTGAATTCAGTTGAAAGTTAAAATGAAAACGCTTTGTTTTGTCGCCATCTATATACAAACTCACAGAACTGAAATAGTCATAAATCTACGCATCGACGGGAAGGCAAAGTCAGAATATCCCTTTTCAGAAAAGGGAGATTCCGTCCCCTTTTTCATATAAAAGCTAACACGGGAAAACCAGTTAAAAAAAATAATCTCGAATTCTTTCTCCAAAACAAACCGTCCAATTAATCACAGCAGCCCAGAGAGCACATATTCCGCAAGAGTCTCGCGGAAAAAGCATTCGACAATTAGATCAGTTTTTTGTCCCTCTGAATAAATACCGAACACGGGACAAGGACAGGTTTTTGAAGGCTGGAATTCCCAAATTACTCTTGTGCACACACACACACACACACACTCTGCAGACTCGTACCGCATTGAACAGGTTGGAGATAGTAATTACTTTTTTTTTTTTATTCCCTTTTTTTTGGGGGGGGCCCCCGTGGGGGAGCTGGGTCCACTAAGTATCAAATTTTAAAGCCGTGTAGGAGTAATAGAGTTACATGAGAGGCTTAGCTTAAATGGATGTTTATTTTTTTTATTTGTTGATAACTGGGTTTTTTATTTATTTTTTTATTTATTTTATTTTATTTTATTTTTTTGTATCTCCCGTTACTTCTGTTACTTCTTACAAATGAACACCATAATTTTCTTTATTTTTTTTTTGTATTTCCTGTTACTTACTGTTACTTCCTACAAATGGACCCCATAATTTTCTTTTTTTTATTTCCTGTTACTTACCGTTACTTCTTACAAATGAACATCATAATATTCTTTTTTTTATTTCCTGTTACTTACCGTTACTTCTTACAAATGAACATCATAATATTCTTTTTATTTTATTTCCTGTTACTTACCGTTACTTCTTACAAATGAACACCATATTATTCTTTGGAAGCTTGAATTTGAAGTCTGTCCCATACGAATAGGGTCCACGTTCTGGATAATAATAATAATAATAATAATAATAATAATAATAATAATAATAATAATGGAGAAACAAAACCACACCTATATATAGGCGAGAACCTTACTACTGTAAAATAATGACCAGGTTTAACAGCCTTTATGCTTGGAATCTAAAAAAGAACGTTGCTAAGTGATATTTCTCTGAAAACAAAGTCCCAGTCAATGCTTATTTATTTCAAAATGCATCACGTTACAGTAATTGCTTATTACTTTACAAGTCATACAATGTCTATCGTAACTTTTATAAATGTGGGCAAGATAATTAGACTTAGAAATATGAAAACAACTTTTAAACATAGCGGAAGATGTTACATCATTATTAACTGTCATTTCTTTTAAGATGTTGGCAAAGATGTACTAATGAAATGCAAATAGAAGTCAGTGAGGTTAATCCCCAAGCTGTATATATTAAAAATTGCTAATGATGCTTAAGTAGGAACAAAATTCGAATTGATGAAATCTCTCTCTCTCTCTCTCTCTCTCTCTCTCTCTCTCTCTCTCTCTCTCTCTCTCTCTCTATATATATATATATATATATATATATATATATATATATGTATATATATATATATGTATCAATGTATATATAGATACATAAATATACATATATATATATATATATATATATATATATATATATGTATCAATTATACATATATAAATATATATGTATATATATGAAAATATATGTATATGTTTATTTATATATATATATACATATATATATATATATATATATATATATATATATAGGTAGATAGATAGATAGATAGATATATCTTTATCTAAGAATGTGATGAATACACGTGACTGTAGAATGTTTTGGGATTAGATGACATTACTTCACGAAACCTTTTTCAGTAAATAAATTAATATCGTAGTGGCCTGCATAATTAACGGCTTCGAATGCTAATTAGCATATATATAATATAAATATGAACTGCCAAATTGCATCCCATTAAGACAGACTCACGGGAATGACCGTGTATGTTATTTTAAGAAATCGTGTCACAACATTTCGCCGATAATCGTCTCGCCATTTTGTCGTGTAGAAGATTTATGAACTAGAATGTCGCCTTAAAGATTACTTCACAATCTTATGAATAGAAGACAGAATTCAGGCCAAAGGCCAGGCATTGAGACCTATGAGGTCATTCAGCGCCGAAACGGAAATTGACAGTGAAAGGTTTGAAAGGCGTAACAGGAGGACAACTTTTGCAATTGCATTATGAATCAACTGTTAGGAGAGGGTCGAGGAAAGTAAGATGGAAGAAAGAGACTATGAAAGGAGGTACAGTAAAAGGAACGAAAGGGGTTGCCGCACGCTGCACAGAACGTTAAGTAATGCCTACAGTGCGCCGTATGAGGTTCACTGACGGCACTACTCCGGTCACACTCTCATGTTCAGTCTCTGATTATTTTTGCTGTAATAGAGAGTTGTTATGAGCACGAACAATGGACGGCGGACATTGTACATCTAAATCAGAAATCGTTTTCTCTATTTTTAAATATTTCTTTTGTAGGATTTTGCTTTATAATCGTTTCCGCGTTGTAAAAGTCGTTATTTCAGCTTTTCATCGCGCTCCAATTATCAAATACCCACGCGAACACGGATGACGACAGAATGACAGAGAAAGGAACAAAGGGTTGGTCGTTACACAATCGCCAATTATGAAAAACACGGTATATTCAGCCGTCAGCAATTTCACACGTCTCGCTAAACAAAAATTCGCTGAAATGTGAGGCCTCGTTATAGCTGCGCATCTCCGTCCGTTAGACGAATATTGTTAATTATATATCTCTATTTTTCTACTAAACTGCCGATATAGTTCACTTAAATATATCTCATTTAAATGCGCTGAAGTCTCTTCGGCGCAATCGAGTTTTCTGTACAGCCGCTGCGGCGTATAATCAAGGCCACCGAAAACAGATCTATCTTTCGGTGGTCTCGGTATAATGCTGTATGAGCCGCTGCCCATGAAACTATAACCACGGCCCGGTGGTGACCTATCCTATATCGTTGCCAGAAGCACGATTATGGCTAACTTTAACCTTACATAAAATAAAAACTACTGAGGCTAGCGGGCTGCAATTTGGTATGTTTGATGATTGGAGGGTGGGTGATCAACATACCAATTTGCAGCCCTCTAGCCTCAGTAGTGTTTAAGATCTGAGGGCGGACAGAAAAAGTGCGGACAGAAAAAACTGTGGACCGACAGACAAAACCAACACAATAGCTTTCTCTCCAGAAAACTAAAATTGCTTCAAATAAGGGCAAGACAATTATTTGAAAGCATCCACTCGGAAAATGCGTAACTTTTTATGTCACTGAAATGATGACCTACAGTGCAGAGTCTAACCTTTAAGGGCAATCAGTTCCCCATTGATGCCGGTGCCAAACCAGCGTAAATATTTCATATCATCAGGATATAATTATCAGTGGACTAATTGACCAGTGATGGCCCCCACCATTACTGCTTGTTATGTTTGAATAAGGGACAAATTGACCTATTTCTGAAATGGTGTACCCCAAATGATTTACTCTAGTTTTTCTAATTTTGTATTTGTGTCTCTACACAGCAGGTAAATACAATATTATTATTATTATTATTATTATTATTATTATTATTATTATTATTATTATTATTATTACGTAAGTGGCAGACGCACGATTATGGCTAATTTTAACCTTAAATAAAATAAAAACTACTGAGGCTAGAGGGCTGCAATTTTGTATGTTTGATGATTAGAGGATGGATGATCAACATACCAATTTGCAGCCCTCTAGCCTCGGTAAATTTTAAGATCTGAGGGTGGACGGAATAAAGTGCGGACGAACAGGCAAAGCCGGCACAATAGTTTTCTTATACAGAAAACTAAACACTCAACTTTATCGTCTTCCAACTTGCGACCTCTGTCACATTACAAAAGATTATTTTTTTTTTTATTTTTTATTTTTGAGTTTTTAATTTGATTTTATTTGATTTGATCAATAAGAAATCGAGGAATTCGAAATTATGCTCATTTGCAACTTTGAAAAAACAGTTTCTTGTCATTATATAATATACACACACAAACACATATATATACAGGATAGAAATACGTTGCATCTTCTCGTCAAAATAAGAGGTTCCAGTTGCACCTCATTCCCAGTAGGGAGACTGTCCCACAGCCCAACGGTGTGAGGAATTGAGGAACTCTGGAACTGGGATGTTCAACAGCGAGAGTACTTCATTTCCACTTGTGTGTGTGTGTGTGTGTGTGTGTGTGTATGTGTATGTGTATGTGTGCGTTTTATACCTGAACCTTGTGATCGTCTTATTCTGCCCTGAAATGAAAAACTGCAGTATCCGCAAAATTATCGAAATTGAGATATGTCACCTACTGGGCTCGTGAAACACTAATACACAAATTACTGTAGTTTCAGAATGATTCTTCAATGCTTTCCACGAGTGTTTAGGGGGTCCCATTTGCAGTAGCTGCAAAATCAGTAGTAAGGCAAGGGAGTACCTACCATTTTTTCTCAGTTTTGTATGTTTGCAGATATTGCAGTCTTCCATTTTAGAGCAGTATTGTCCTGTGTGCGCGCGCGATAGGATCTGGAGTTTCTTGAATAAATGGGAGGCTTCTGAAGGCTGCACAGCAGAGAGAGAGAGAGAGAGAGAGAGAGAGAGAGAGAGAGCGAGAGAGAGAGAGAGAGAGAGAGAGAGAGAGAGAGAGAGAGAGCCCACCTACTCCTTAGTATTCAGTGAGGACTCGTGTTGCAGGATACACAGGTTCCTCCTATATTCGTTTAACCGACGCCGATCGGGAGGTGCATCGTTGATTCCCACATCCTTTAGTAGGGCAGGGCGGCTCAAATTCAGTTCATGTATGGCTTTGTAGAATTTCGCGTGTTTGTTCCTCCTGAAAGAGTTGTTATTTTGACGCAGAAGATTAAAACTATAAACTTTTCCGTCCATACAGTTCATGCTGATATTTTTTCTTCCGTGGTTAAATCTTTCTTATGTACTTCTGATATATTCTTGCTACATTGAATGTCTTACGTCACGTTTCTCACTAAAACCTTTTGCTTGAAGAACATTGGTTCTTAATCTTTTTATTACCACGCCCCCCTTGCGTCTGTGAGTAAAATTCCCTCCTAGATTTAAAGAAAAATATGAAAAAGAAAGAGAAGGGGTGTTTTTATTCTTTTGGGAATGAATTAGTGAGATACTTGACGCTGCTTCTTAGCGACTCTTGTTAAGGGAATGACGAATATAATTAGAGAATTTATCATTTTTCCCTAGGACTCGCGCCCCCCTTGGAAGTTGCTGACGCCCCCCAGGTTGGGAACCACTGTAATGTAGAATGTTTTTTTTTTAACCATCCGGCGTCAAGAGTGTGAGTGTGTGTGCGTATGCTTGCAAAAAAGAATGATTTACTACCAGTAATTTTATCGATATATTTACATATATTCGTATAAAAGATTAGACATAAAATTCAGAAAAAGTTAAGGGAGTAAGCTTGAAGCCATTTTATCATTATGTAATTAAGATGCGTCTTTCCGTAACGACAGGAGAGAGAGAGAGAGAGAGAGAGAGAGAGAGAGAGAGAGAGAGAGAGAGAGAGAGAGAGAGAGAGAGAGAGAGAGAGAGAGTTTAAGACATTATTAGAGAGAGATTGAAATAATTTGGGACAGAATTTGATGGAGAGAGAAAGAGAGAGAGTTAGGGACAGAATTTAAGAGCAAGCGGAAAATATTACTTGGGACATTATTTGGGACAGAATTTGATAGAGAGAGAGAGAGAGAGAGAGAGAGAGAGAGAGAGAGAGAGAGAGAGAGAGAGAGAGAGAGAGAGTTTAGGACACAATTTGGTAAAGGGAGAGAGAGAGAGAGAGTTTAGGACACAATTTGGTAGAGAGAGAGAGAGAGAGAGAGAGATAAAATCTCCATGACCTCGAGGGCGTCAGTGACATGACGAAGCCTCCCATGATTTATGGAGCCGTTTATCGTCCACCAGAAGGTGGTGCCAGAGTCGAGATTGCAGACGAACTCCGTCGCTTCGTCAGCGATGGACCCAT
>NC_089769.1:380948-403448 GCF_040412425.1 Macrobrachium rosenbergii | reverse complement strand
TTTTTCATGAAATGTACGACGCGGGAGTTTCCTTAGACACGCATGCGCAGAAGATAGGTGACTGACTACGGTGAAAAGGGATACTAGACTGGGTTCTTTAACTCGTGATAAACTCGTTATGATATAAAAGATAGGTTGAGGGATGTAGGAAACGAATCCATGACATTAAGAATATATTGCTTGTAAATAAATAGTTTCCCATAAGATGATAAATCCAATTTTTTAAATTAATTTACAATAAGCAGTTAATCCTACTCACGTTAGATCCAAATGTTGTCGATGACAGGAGAATGAGAAAAAGGGGAGATTTACAAAGTTTACTGAATTAAAAACTACCGTATTGGGGCAAAACGTGAGGAGGAAGCAGATATTAAAATGTAGGAAAGATTAAGAGAACAGGCTGAACCATCATATGTAGTTTTTCTATTTATTTTTTCTGTTTATTTTTTCTATTTGATATTTTTTTTACTTTGATCTTTTTATTTATTTTTTTGTAGAAGTGAAGAGATTTTATTACTTTTCATGGGGATAAAAGGACTTCAATATTTGTCGAATGTCTTATGTATGTAGAGAATTATGTACGATCATAATGATATTAATATATTTCATTCATTTTATACAATATATAATGTATATATATATATATATATGTGTGTGTGTGTGTGTGTGCGTGTGTATATGTGTATGTATATAAATTCCATCTGGTTTCCCTAAAGTATGTTTATCGTTCATACCTCGAAATAAATGAAAATAAGAATTTGCACTTTATTGCTGAAAGGAATTTTTGAGTGTCATTCTCGCCGAATATGAAAACCATTTGCATTTTATTTCCCGAACAATATTATCCACGAAAAAATTGCTTTATTGAATCATGGTTATAACTGGTAGTTCATAATATATATGACATTACAGTTTTAATTGAATTTCAGTAAACAGAGTCAGCAAATGAAGGTAATGTTGATAACTTTGTGGCCAAAGGTAAAATGATTTGCAATGAATATTGCAAATGGTGTGTTGCATCAGTTATGCTGACTGTGCAGTGTTCGTTATATTTTGCTTTGAGTTATAAGATGGAAAAAGAATGTCTGTTCATATTTCTACGTCTTCTTAAAAAACAGAGTCCTTCTGAAAACCAAAAAATTAACAGTGATTCTCTGTTATCTTCTTAAAATTGGTGGAACTCTGCCCACAAACTCTCCACTGCTGAAAATATAGTATACCTCTGCATTTGCACACATGTACACATTCACACTAAAGTACATATGAATATATATATTATATATATACATATATATATATACATATATATATATATATATATATATATATATATATATATACAAATATATTGATATAATATATAGGTATATGTATATGTATGTATGTATGTATATATATATATATGTATATATGTATATATACATATATATATTTGTGTGCGTGTGTGTGTGTGTTTGTATGTTAATGAGTATATATTCACACGTGAACAAAAACATCATAATACAACGAGAAAATATTCACCCTTTGTCTAAATCCAAAAAGGAACTCTCTCTCTCTCTCTCTCTCTCTCTCTCTCTCTCTCTCTCTCTCTCTCTCTCTCTCTCTCTCTCTCTCAAAACCGTTCTTTTGTTCCATAATGCAGAGAACAAGCTGCGATGTTCCCCAGATTCTCAGAATTCAGTGCACACTGCCTAGCATATTTTCACTTCCCCGGCTGGAACGAAGGGGGAAGACTTTATCACAATAGAAACATTGCATTCCTAGCTTGTGCAATGCATTTATTTATGAAAACCTGGTAAAAAAAAAAGTGTTTCTGCTAAGTGTAAATAATGGTTGTATTTTTAGCAATACTGAGTGAGTTAGGAAGGTAACCAGGAGTCATATTTTCGATTCAGCTTAACTTTTTTCCTTCTTGCGATTGTCAGATATTTACGAAAATACAAAACTTAAATTGCGGTTTTTTTCAACTGAAAATAATAACCTTTTGCTTTAATATGATACAATAAAACGTTCTTCATTCAAGAGCTCATTCTGCTAAGAACATGCTATGAAAAACGGAAGACTGAACATAAAAATAGCAATGAATTAACTAATTATTTGGTATAATTATCAAATGCAATATACCCATCAATTCGAACAGAGGAATATTTGAGAGAATTTGGGAATTTCGACATAACAAGAGCCTCCTCAAGGAATTATGCAAATGACTTGACCGGATGAGAGGACATTTGTATACGCATTGAATTCGCGTGAGAAATTCAAGGTAACTGAAATTAAATTGCAAAGGAATTCTTTGTTTCTTGCTCTTTAGGTTTTTGTTTTCTGTAAACGAAAACTATTGTGCCGGCTTTGTCTGTCCGTCCGCACGTTTTTCTGTCCGCACTTTTCTGTCCGCCCTCAGATCTTAAAAACTACTGAGGCTAGAGGGCTGCAAATTGGTATGTTGATCATCCGCCCTCCAGTCATCAAACATAACAAATTGCAGCCCTCTACCCTCCTCAGTAATTTCTATTTTATTTAAGGCAACTATATAGGATTGGCCACCACCAGGCCGTGGTTAAAGTTTCATGGGCCGCGGCTTATACGGCATTGTACCGAGACCACTCAAGGTAGATCTATTTACTGTTGCTTTCATTTTACGCTGTAGGGGCTGTACAGAAAACTCGACTGCGCCGGAAAAACTTCGGCGCGTTTTTTTTTGTTCAAATTGATTCTACTTTTTGGTTTAATGAGGTTGATAGTCTTTTATTAAATGATACATTATTATTATTATTATTATTATTATTATTATTATTATTATTATTATTATTATTATTATTATTATTATTATTATTATTTGGCAACGCAAGTCAAAATCTATTCACGAAAACTCTTCAAAATGTGGTTAACTTATGTGTTAATGCAAAAAACACTATGGGATAATTGAAACCTTTCCATCAAATAAAATATTAATATTTTTTTATATAAGTAAATCAGAGATTCTTTTTGACTAACTATGCGTTTGTTTCAACATTGCTAACTTTTTCAATCACTTATTATAATGATAAATTGTATAATGTTCATCATTATTCAAATTTCATCTGACACAGTGATTCTTAACCTTTTTCAATGTATGCACCCCTTTCAAATCAGTAGTCAGTTCTCGCACCCCCTGAATTGCTGAAATAAAAAAAAGCTAAAATAATAATAATAATAATAATAATAATAATAATAATAATAATAATAATAATAATAATAATAATATTTTTTTTTTTATTTTATTACATTTTAGTTTATTTTGTTTGCAGAAAAAATAACAATACAATAGCCACTTCCTAAAGAACATTCACGTGTTTCAACTTACAGAAGAATGTTCTTAAAGGTTAGGTATTTTCCTGAGAAAGGGAGTCAGATTATTATTTGTTTTCAGACAAAATAAAAATAAAAATCTATGACGGAAACTGGACGAGAAAAGAAACATGATTGAACTCCAGCTGACTTACAGATTAAGTCAGTCCCTGTTCAGTATTCAAGAGACTTTTGAATGTTGAAATAAGGTGAATGTCATCATGAATTTCGATTCTGAAGTTTGATATTAGCTCTTGAATCTCGGGGTACAGATCTCGTCTTTAAAAATATATTACAAACATGATAGACAATGGGAAGTGTCACAGAACTTATATTGTTGGTTATGTCAGTGTTAGGGGATAAATCTCTTAAGTGTTATGGGATTTGTTATGGGATTGATATATAAGTGTTAGGGGATTAATATCTAACTGTGAGGGATTAATGTTAAGTGTTATGAGATGAATATCTAAGTGTTAGGGGATTAATGCCAAGTGTTAGGGGTATTATTTCTAAGTGCTAGGGATTAATGTCTAAGTGTTAGGGGGAATTATTGGCTAAGTGTTAGTGGATTAATGTTTAAGTACTAGTGGATTATTGTCTAAATGTTAGGGGATTAATGTTAAAGTGTTAGCCGGTCGTCTGAATGCTAAGGGATTAATGTTTAAGTGTTAGGGTATTATTGTCTTAGCGTTGGGGTATTGTTGTCTTAGTGTTAGGGGATTAATGTCTAAGTTTTAGGGGATTAATGTCTTAATAGTTACGGGTATAATGTCTAAGTGTTAAGGATTGATGTCTAAGTGTTGGGGGATTAATGTCTAGGTGTTGGCTGATTAATGTCTATGTGTTGGGTGACTAATGTCTGTGTTGAGACATTAATGTCTAGGTGCAGAGAGATTAATTTTTATGTGTTGAGAGATTAATGTCTAAGTGTTGGGGGATTAATGTCTAGGTGTTGAGAGATTGTGTAAGTGTTGGGGGATTAATGTTTAGGTGTTGGGGGACTAATGTCTATGTATTGAGTTTAATGTCTAAGCACTAGGGATTAATGTCCAAGTGTTAGGGGATTAATGTCCAAGTGTTAGGAGATTAATGTCTAAGTGCTAAGGGATTAATGTCTAAGTGGTAGAGGATTAACGTCTAAGTCCTAGGGGACTGACATCAGAGTGTTAGTGGATTAATATGTAAGTGTTAGATGATTAATGTCTAACTGTTAGTGGATTAATGCCAAGTGTTAGGGGATTATCGCCTAAGTGTTAGAGGATTAGCCTATCGTGAAATCCTAAACGTGAACGAGCTGGTCGTAGGTCTTTATGTGGTTCATTTTATAAACAATGAACTAATACTTCAGGTCACAGCAATATATATATATATATATATATATATATATATATATATATATATATATATATATATATATATATATTCATTATTCATTTTGTGCAATATTTCATGGAAATAAAACGATAAACAGTGTAGCCACCGAACCGAAATTAAAAATATTCGATTTGCAGAATATATTTTGCGCATCATTTGACCGTTGGCTGGAAAGTTATCAAAATTATCTGCATATACAAACAAGCTCAGCAGACTCCATTTGTTGAACCCTAATGAAAACTGAAATATGAATGCTTGTATTACGTACAACCAGTCACAATCGAAATTCAATGAAGCAATGTATGGTGATATTGTGATATTTGGTTTTGGGGAATAAAATGCTAATGGGTTTTCATATTCGGCGGTAATCCTATATGCTAGTTTCGAAATGGAATATTAAAAATTCCTTACAGCAATGGAATGGAAATAATGGTTTTTAGTTTTCTGTAAAAGAAAACTGTTGTGCCGGCTTGGTCTGTCCGTCCGCACTTTTTCCGTCCTCACTTTTTGCTGTCAACACTTTTTCTGTCCACCCTCAGATCTTAAAAACTGCTGAGGCTAGAGGGCTGCAAATTGGTATGTTGATCATCCACCCTCCAGTCATCAAACATACCAAATTGCAGCCCTCTAGCCTCAGTAGTTTTTATTTTATTTAAGGTTAAAGTTAGCCATAATTCGTGCGTCTGGCAACGATGTAAGATAGGCCACCACTGGGTCGTACTTAAAGTTTCATGGGCCGCGGCTCATACAGCATTAAATCGAGACCACCGAAAGATAGCTCTATTTTCGGTGGCCTTGATTATACGCTGTAGCGGCTGTACAGAAAACTCAAGTCCCTGTGGGCTTGTTCCATTTGAATAATGTTCATCTTCTGAATAATAATAATAATAATAATAATAATAATAATAATAATAATAATAATAATTATATTAATAATTTTAATTATAATAATAATAATAATTAAAATAATAATAGAGTAACCATTAGTTTCTGAATATGTCACACCACTTAACAACCTATTTCGGAGAGCGAAAAGAGCAAATAAAAAGAAAAGAATAGGAGAGAAGGAAAAAGATTTCTCTCAGAGCGAAAGTCACACCTCGGTCCTCCACTTGAGATCTGATGCATTCATGAAATCCCAACACTTCCAGAGGCGTCTTCTTCCTCCACTGGAAGCGATGAGGTCAGGACAGGTTTCCCTCATTTTATTCGTGTGCTAATTTTTCTCGACGCCTTCGAGTTTTTGGAGAACTTTTGAGGTCACTGGGAATATATTAAGAATTCCCCGTAGGGGGTTAGTGCCGACTTTGCTTAAGGATCTTTGCAGCGTCCCTTCGGCCCCTAGCTGAAACCCATTTCGTTTCTTTCACTGTACCTCCGTTCATATTCCCCTTTTTCCCCTCTCATAACAATTGCTTCAGAATGCAACTGCTTTGAGGTTTTCCTCCTGTTACGCCTTTCTAACTTTCCTGCTTTCAATTTCCCTTTCGGGGTTGAATAACCTCACAGGCCCCAGTGCTTGGGCTTTGGCCAAAATTCTATATTCTGTTCTATGTTAAGAATTGGATGTTTCTGTTGGATAAATTGTGTGATTTAATTATAAGCAGATGCAGATCTTATGGTATAAATGTAATGTGGCTTTAAATATGTAATAAGAGATTTTAAGTGTTATGAAGGTCCATATATTTAACATTTATTCGAATCATCTAAGGAGTTTTTGTTATCATATAGGCAATATATTATCTTGTAGTTTTAGTTTTACGAAGGGCATAATTATTATCCGTGCCCTGAATCATTTTACGGTGAAATGAAAACTGTTATGGACATAGAAGTCTATCAGATTCATTCGGTTTAGTCAAGTCTGTAATATCACTACCAGTATTATTAGAATCATATTTGTCTTGAGATATGCCTCTGATTTCAAAATATTCTTTGACCTTTTATTGAACCTCTTGGTTGGGTTAGTGAACCCAGAAACCCAATTACGTCTTGACAAATACCTAGGACATGCGCCCTTGAGAACCCACTGCATATGTACCCTAGCTTATATCATCGTGACATCCCGTATTTAATATCAGAATAAAATAACGCCAGGTTTACAATCCTATAAGTCATTAGTTCTTAAAGTGGTTAGGTCAATTCAGGGAATATGACCTAAATAAAGGTCATCAGGATGGGGTTATGTGGACACAAGCGACCCTTGATTGAGCCTTGATTGGCCTGATTACATCTCGCTGGCGCGTTTGCCCTATGTACCGAGAGATACCTGGTTCTGTTGAAGCTTGAGATACATGTATTTATGTACGTATGTATGCGTGTGTGTATATGTATATGTATGTATATATATATATATATATATATATATATATATATATATATATATGAATATGTATATATATATATATATGTAATGTTACGAATGTTGTTAAATCTCTCTCTCTCTCTCTCTCTCTCTCTCTCTCTCTCTCTCTCTCTCTCTCTCTCTCTCTCTCTCTCTCAGGCACACTCACGCACACGCTCACAAACAAATCTGATATTTTTTCACCACACTATTTGTTCACAAATATAAATATAATTATATATATATATATATATATATATATATATATATATATATATATATATATATATATATATATATTTATAATTATATGAACAAATGGTGTGATGAAAAAATTATACAGATTTGTTTTTGTGTGCGTGAGTGTGCCTGAGAGAGAGAGAGAGAGAGAGAGAGAGAGAGAGAGAGAGAGAGAGAGAGAGAGAGAGAGAGAGATTGAGATTGAGATTGAGATTGAGAGACTTAATAGCACTATCGTAAACATTAATATTTTAATATCATCTTAGCAAAAAAAAAAATAAATAAATGCAAAAACATAGTAAACAAAAAAAGCATTTATAAATACAGATAAACAATAACCACGTAACATTAATCAGACCCTGCAATTAAGAAAAAAATATTTCTGATTAACCCATAAACCAGATTAGGGATTTTCTCTCCAGGTCCTAAAATTAAAGAAAAAACAATTAACAAAACTGCGTTATCTCGGCGAAGATTTGATGATAATTCCCCGGTGGAACTTCAGGAATTCCCCTGCCGAATGCGCCCTGGGTAAACAAACATATAAACTTCCGGCTCGGCGAAGGTTCATTAGAAGTTGGTGATTTTCTCAGAGGAAGGAATGGAAACGTTGCTGTGTTGTAGATTTGACGATAAAACTGCGCGTGAGAGAGAGAGAGAGAGAGAGAGAGAGAGAGAGAGAGAGAGAGAGAGAGAGAGAGAGAGAGAGGTAAAGACAAAGAGACATGTATGTGTATATATATGTATATATGCCTCATAAACATGAATATATATATATATATATATATATATATATATATATATATATATATACATTATAAATGTAAAATTCATATAGACATCACATCCGCAATAACCTACCTGTATGAAACGTGTATCAACTTCCAGGTGAACAGACTAAAACCAAGGGAGAATATTCCATCGTATTGATGTGATTCCATTCTTCAAACATGTCCCAATCTCTGGGGTAAGCTCTGAATGGTACTGATGGAATCTCTCTCTCTCTCTCTCTCTCTCTCTCTCTCTCTCTCTCTCTCTCTCCATCTATTCAAGTAATTCATCCCTATTCCCTTTCAAACAGATATTCCGAGTTGATTACCTGCGTCGAATGCCTTCATCGAAACACTATGCTATCTCGGGATTCGATTTTGAAGGTGAACGCCCCTTTGTTACGTCAATGGAGAGAGAGAGAGAGAGAGAGAGAGAGAGAGAGAGAGAGAGAGAGAGAGAGAGAGTGGGTCAATGATAGTCATGAAATTGTCTTCGTAAAATTACAATTGTGGGTCATTTATTACTGTTTTTCAGCCCAAAAAGTCTGCGATTTTACTGACATAGATTAATACGCACGTACACACACACACACACATATATATACATATATATATAATTATTATTAACCACTTTCCATAAAACATATCCAGTTACGACTATACAAACCCACTGCAAATAAAATCAGATCTATTCACTAAACAATAATTATTAAGGTAATAATGATTTCACTGTGGAACCAGCAACGTCTCTCTCTCTCTCTCTCTCTCTCTCTCTCTCTCTCTGACGCCAAGAAGAGTGAAAGGCGATTAAGGTGTGATAATGTGTAAGCACCCGAATGGTTCCCTGATGATTGGCAACTGAATGGGCTTCCTCATTTCAATCGGCTATTGCGAGGCGCTGACTGCCGAAGTGATCAGTAGAATTTCAGCCACTCTGAACCAAAGATCCCTTTCGATTGCCTCGGAGCCCGCTGCTTAGCGGGTTTAGGGACCAAATCCCTTTTAGGATTTAATTTCTGTTCATTGAAAGAGTTCGATTTTGAAACTTCGTTTTTTTTTTTTTGTTTCACTAAATAATGTGCCCTCTTAAGGTTCTCTTCGTTCCTTTCACTGTACCTCCTTTCGTATTCTCTTTCTTCCATCTTACTTTCCTCAATCCTCTTCTAACAGCTGATTCATTGTGCAACTGCTTTGAGGTTTTCTTCCTGTTACACCTTTCAAACCTTTTACTGTCAGTATCCGTTTCGGAGCTAAATGGCCTCATAGGTCCCAGGGCTTGGTCTTTGGCCTAAATTCTGTATTCGGTTTAATTCACCAAATAATGTCAATTATTTTTTTTTTTTTATTCATTGAGGAGTGAGGAACATCCTGTTCATAATTTTTCATTTATTGTAAAGAGCAGCTGTCAATGACGCTTGATTGTAGTTTTATGAAGGCACATTCATGATGACTCAGTGGATCTCTCTCTCTCTCTCTCTCTCTCTCTCTCTCTCTCTCGGAACTGTATTCCAAAGCAGAAATTGCAAACTCCGTTAACACGCGCTGAAAAAGCACTTACGTTATTAAGAGCTCTCTCTCTCTCTCTCTCTCTCTCTCTCTCTCTCTCTCTTCCTGGAATTATATTCCAAGACTGAATTTGCAAAATACCGTAACACGAACTGAAAGAGGCCTTACATTATTAAGAGTTCTCTCTCTCTCTCTCTCTCTCTGTCTCTCTCTCTCTCTCTCTTTGAACCTGTTTACTGATGTAACAAAGGGAGGTTCACATTCAAAACGGAATTTCGAGACTGCACGGTGTTACGACGAAGGTAATCAACGATGAATATCTGTTTGAAATGAAATAGGGAAACGTTATTGTCATAGATACAGCGAGAGAGAGAGAGAGAGAGAGAGAGAGAGAGAGAGAGAGAGAGAGAGAGAGAGAAAGAGAGAGAGAGAGAGAGACAGAGAGAGAGAGAATGTGTGTATTTGTGTATGAGCATGTAAGTAGGTCATTACATAGAATTATATGTTTATGTATCCAATGAAATAAGCAAGGGGTTTCTGTGAACCTCAGAAAAAGGATCCATTATTGAATAGCATCGAGGTACAGAATTTTAGAACCTTCAGCAAAATAGAAAGAATTATAGACACCAGATTTTCTGAATGACTACTTTCAAAGAACCTTAAGTAATGCCTACAGTGCACCGCATGAGGTGCACTGATGGCACTAACCCCCCCCCCCCGCCCTACGGGCTTTAAACATATCAGAATTGAATAGAGGAGTCGACATCTTGGTCTATGAAACGAAAATTAAATTTGCTTCGACTTAAAGTTTTAAACTTTCTGCCTTTCGAGAGAAATGCGTTTTAGGGAAAGTTATTTGGGACGCATCTAGGTTAACTTTGGAGCCTTATTCATGCAAATGGATTTCTACCTAAAAAAAAAAAATAAAAAAATATGTATATGTATATACATGTATATATATATATATATATATATATATATATATATATATATATGTATGTATGTATGTATGTATATATATATGTGTGTATATATATGTATCACATCATACATCATTTCCACTCTGAAGTAATCCGAAATAATAAAATCCTCTGTACACTAACATATCCTTCCTATGACTGTGGAACCCCCAAATCCTCATCCCAAGAAAGAAAGACCTAATTTGGACCCCCTGACAGGTCTTGTCACCCGCTCTGTCTAATCTTGTGTCTGCGGTCTTCAGCAAAGACCTTTTCCAAGGCACTGGAGTTGTTGATTATTATTATTATTATTATTATTATTATTATTATTATTATTATTATTATTATTATTATTAAATTCAAGCTTCCAGAGAACGTTAAGGTGTTCATACGAAAGAAGTAACAGGAGGTAAAGAGAAATACAGAAAGATGAGATATCACTTATTAAAAAAGAAAAATATAAATCGGTAAAATAGGTGCATGGATTACGGGTTATTAAAATAAAACCTACTGAGGCTAGAGGGCTGCAATTTGATATGTGTGATGACTGGAGGGTGGATGATTGCAGCCCTCTAGCCTCAGCAGTTTTTAAGATCTGAGGGCGGACGGCAAAAAGTGAGGACAGCAAAAAATTGCGGACAGAAAAAATTGCGGACGGACAGACAAAGCCGGCACAACAGTTTCCCGTTCAGAAAACTCAAAAAAACCACCTTTCATTGTCCGAAGTACACTGTTCTTTTAGAGAGCAAAAACTATTGTAATGGTCGAATGTTTTTTTCTTTTTTTTTTCTCCCACGATTCCGGCCCAATATTCGTGCCGAGCTGCAGTGATTAATTGGATGGTTTGTTTTGCGGAAAGAATTCTAACGCTTTTGTTCGATTTTGCCATTTCGGCTTTTGTTTAAAGGGTCAGTGAGAGTCTCCCTTGGAGGAAAGTGAAATTCTGGCTTTCCGTCGAGACTTTTACGCAGTTTTTCTATTATTACTGTTCCGTGGTCTCGGTATAATGCTGTATGAGCAGAGGCCCTTGAAACCTTAACCACGGCTCGTTGGTGGCCTATCCTAAGGATAGGCCACCATCAGGCCGTGGTTAAAGTTTTATGGGCCGCGGCTCATCATTGTACCAAGACCATCCTACTATTCGACAGAGAAAATAAGGCTAAATTTAAATAGAATAAATTGTATCTTATATCAATGTAGGGTATTAAATTCCAATTCATTACTTTTAGGAGTATAAAATTCCTGCTCATTATTTTTAGGGGTAACAAATTCCACTTCATTATTTTTAGGAGTATAAAATTCCAGTTCTTTATTTTTAGGGGTATTAAATTCCAGTTCATTATTTATTAGGGGTATTAAATTCCAGTTCATTATTTTTAGGGGTATTAAATTCCAGTTCATTATTGTTAGGGGTATTAAATTCCAGTTCATTATTCTTAGGAGTATTAAATTCCAGTTCATTATTTTTAGGGGTATTAAATCCCAGTTCATTATTCTAAGGGGTATTAAATTCCAGTTCATTATTTTTATGGGTATTAAATTCAGCTTCATTATTTGTAGGGTTTTTAAATTCCAGTTCATTATATTTAGTAAACTCAGTTTAAAAATATCAGTATTCCATGATGGCACATTGTCAACAACTGTTTTTAATTACTTGAATGACATCGGCCATTTTTATCGAGTTTGCAGATGCAGTTTTAACCAAACCTTTTGGTATTTTCACTATACAAATTTGCGCCGACCTGAAAAATGCTGTTTTATTTTGTCAAAAGATAAAGAGAGAACGCTACAGAATCGTGACGGCCAAGAGAGAGAGAGAGAGAGAGAGAGAGAGAGAGAGAGAGAGAGAGAGAGAGATCCTGATCACTTTTTAAAAAATAGCGGGGAAATATGATCTTTAATGCCTGAGACAGAGAGAGAGAGAGAGAGAGAGAGAGAGAGAGAGAGAGAGAGAGAGAGAGAGAGAGAGAGATCCTGATCACTTAAAAATAGCGAGGAAATATAATCTTTAATGCCTGGAGAGAGAGAGAGAGAGAGAGAGAGAGAGAGAGAGAGAGAGAGAGAGAGAGAGGTCCTGATCACTTTTAAAAATAGCGGGGAAATATAATCTTTAATGCCTGGAGAGAGAGAGAGAGAGAGAGAGAGAGAGAGAGAGAGAGAGAGAGAGAGAGAGAGAGAGAGAGCAGCCCTGATCACTTCACGTGGTAAAAGAGAGAAAAATGTAGTTAAAAAATAGCTGTAAAATATAATCTTGAATACCTGGGAGAGAGAGAGAGAGAGAGAGAGAGAGAGAGAGAGAGAGAGAGAGGTCCTGATCACTTCACGTGATAAAAGAGAGAAAAATGTAATTAAAAAATAGCTTTAAAATATAATCTTGAATACCTGGAGAGAGAGAGAGAGAGAGAGAGAGAGAGAGAGAGAGAGAGAGAGAGAGCTAGCCCAAAAGGTCTCACTCAACCGAGGTACCATTCTACCCGAACTGCAGGTTAAATCATCCACTACAATAAGGCCTCCTATTAATATGCGTCACGACAAAACCTCTGTATTTGAAACCACATTGATCATACTGAACTTAGAGTCAATTTAGAACCCTATTATAATTTTGCTTCGTGGAACAAAGAGCACAAAACCCGAAGCAGAGAGAGTATCCTACGCAAAATGAGCTATTCCGAAAACAACGGTTCCATTTATCCCGATGCAAAAATAAAAGCCACTATCAGGCTATTTGTCCCATTGCTAATTGCGATTGATGTTTTGACATACGGACGCGGGGTTGGAACCGATGCCAACTGGGCACTGATTACCCATAAAGGTCAGAGTCCTGTTTATTAGGTTACCGTGTCCATTGATGAAACAATCGTTGCTTATTTGCCAAATGGATGCTTTCGGGTGACTGATTGAATGCGTGTTTGTCCGAGTTTTGACTTTTCCATTGCAATGATTATTATTATTATTATTATTATTATTATTATTATTATTATTATTATTATTATTATTCAGAAGATGAACCCTATTCATATGGAAAAGCCCACTGGGGCCACTGACTTGAATTATTATTATTATTATTATTATTATTATTATTATTATTATTATTATTATTATTATTATTATTATTCAGCACATGATCCTTATTCATATGGAACAAGCTTTCTAGGAAAATGGTGTTCATTTGAAAGAAGTAACAGAAGATAATAGGATATACAGAAAGAAGAGATCAGTAATGAGAACAGAAAAAAATAGATTAACAAATTAATAAGTGAATAAATAAAAATTAAAATCAATTATTAAAATACAAGGAGAATTGCTTTAGGGTAGTAATGCACTGCATCGTCGCTTGAGCGTTTGGGGTTCTAATTGCACAATATCTTCAGGAATAAACAAAAAATTATACAAAATAGAATTAATAAAAAAAAATATACAACGAAAAGATCAGTGACGGTGAATATAAAAAAAGAATCGTTCTTTTTCGTAAACTTTCTGCATTGCGAATTCAGTCGAACGTTACAAGCCAAAATGTGTGACACGATTTCCCAAAATAACACTTTCGACTTGTTCCGTGATTCTGTTCTAATGGAGTCTCATTTCCCAGCTCGTAATTTTAATTTTTACACAGGCCAATTAGTGCCGAAGCCTCTCTTCATTACTGCAGCCACGGTGTTAGTGTATTTTTCTTTCAAAAAGGCCCAAAACGACATTTTTAACTCTCTTTTATTGTAAGCAGTTGTTATGATATATATATATATATATATATATATATATATATATATATATATATATATATATATATATATATATATATACTGTATATATATATATATATATATCACACGTGACAAATCTTACCTTCCAGTATACAGAATTTGTTAAAAACAACTCATTCATAAGAAACTCTCATCTGACACAGCTTTTGCTCTATCTGATCTCAAACATTTCTTTCCAAACCAATTTTATCAGTCAGAACCTGAAAAGTTAAAATGTACATTTTTATAAATATCTGGATACCTACATAATAAATGTCTAAATAAAATTCTAAATGATATTCTGACGAGTATCGATACATTAAAAACAAACGCAGAACCTGGTTTGCAAACTCTCAAACAAAATCGATGCAAACCTCCACTTTGTTAAAATACAAAATGAGAATTCAAAAAGCAACGTTGAAACCCAACAGGGCTCAAGTTCGAATCCTGGCCAGTGTAAATGCATTTGTCACGTATTTCAAACTGGGCAATTCCTTATAATAGAAAACAATGCACAACTCGGTTAAAACGCCGGAATTGAAACATTCCATTTGTAAAATGAATAGCAATGAATTGTACTCCAATTTTACCTTGTGGCTAAAAAGCTTTATAAATCATTTGCATATACAAATAAGATTAACTGAAGCCATCTGTCAAACCTTGATAAAAACACCGAGATATGGCTTAGCACATTACGAATTACCAGTCACCTGAATTCAATGGAGCGTCGTTCCCGTAATATTTTGTTTTGGGGGAATATAATGCAAAAATGGATTTTCATCCTGGGCCCAAAGTCCAGTATTTGTATTTCGGAGTGAAATATCAAAATTGCCTCGTAGCAAAGGAGATTATAATCTCGTTTTCGTTCATTGAAATGAAGCTGAGAAATATGTTGGGTATCAGGCGTAATAAAATCTCATTCATCACAATTAAAATTACAATACGCTTTCATTGATGGTCGTTTCATTCAGAAATCTTTTACTATTTACTATACTTTCACGGCATTATTTATGCTGTCGTCTCCTACTTCGTGTGAATGGAATCTGATTTACATGGAATTTTCACAAATCAGTTTATAAATATATATATATATATATATATATATATATATATATATATATATATATATGTATACCCGGTATATATATATATGTATGTATGTATGTATGTATGTATGTATGTATGTATGTATGTATGTATGTATGTATGTATGTATTCTAGCTACTATGTCAAGCCCTAAGCAACTGAACGCCCCAAATACATACATCGTAGCAAAAATATAAATAAAATACTTTAGTTCTCCATTTGAAATTTCATATAATCCTGCATGTTAAGAAAAATACCATTTGTATTTTGTAGCATTATGACGACTGCTGGAACTAGACACGAAGCGTTGTGTATCCTCAAACGAATTATTTAGATTCCTGCACATTCTGTTTCTACTACGCCAATACTCCATTTCCAAAATGCAAAAATATGTAACAACGCTCCCAGGCGAATTTAGAGCAAAGAGCTTTATACAAAAAAATATATATATATATATATATTTTTCATGCAGCTTCAAAATATGGAGGAACATTGTTTTGTGACATACATTATTAATGAGAATGTAGCAAGCAAGCTCTGCGTTTTGTTAAAACTATGAAAATATTTCAGAAATAGACGTCCCTTGGTAAACTAGGTAGTTTTAATCTGCCTTTTTTTTTGGTCAGTTAAACGTTCTAAGGCAGTGCTTTGAAAAGTTCCATTTTTGTTATAGTTTATTTTTATTTTTATTGTGTGTGCATGTTAGAATTCCTCGTTTACCTCTACTTCTATTAGTTAATAATAATAATAATAATAATAATAATAATAATAATAATAATAATAATAATAATAATAATAATAATAATAATAATTAAATTCACTGGAAAACACTGAAAAACTGAAGCTTTGGAAATGCCATCCGGTATGTATAATATATATATATATATATATATATATATATATATATATATATATATATATATATATATATATATATATATATATATATATATATATATAATATATTTATCTAAAGATAAATTTATACAGGCAATTCAGTAATTGAGAAAAAGTTTTCCCCGGTACCTCACAAGCGGAAACACGAATGGCTTGTTTTAGTAGTGACAGGATTCCAAACATTTCCCGAGAGAAGAGGGAAACATCCGAATGTCTCTCTCTAATCGGCACAAGAGTTTAAACGCAGCGCAAATCCTTGTAAAATGAAAGGGAACAGATTTGGTGTAACTACCAGATTCTTCCTGGTTTTTTTCAGATAAAGAATGGAAGTTGGGAGAGAGAGAGAGAGAGAGAGAGAGAGAGAGAGAGAGAGAGAGAGAGAATCACCATTCATAACCCTTACCACGACTTACATTTCCAGACTGTTTATTCAGTTGCCTCGAGTATGAATAACTAGATTGCCTCTTGTTGGGGGGGGGATTTTGTGCTATCAGAGCGAATGTTTGTGCGTGTATGTTTGTGTGTCTGTTTGTTTGTTTGTGAGTGTGTTTGTGTGTGTGTTTTTTTTTGTGTGTGTCAGGATCTCTGGATGCCGGAGCTGGTTGTGTCTCCGTGATGAGGGCTTTGTGTTGGAATCCCACGTGGGGAAAGGCAAGAGCAATTTCCTAAGTTGGTTGGGCTCGTTGCTGTTTTGTTTTTATGTCTCTCTCTCTCTCTCTCTCTCTCTCTCTCTCTGTATATATATGTGTGTGTGTGCTTGTATATTTATATGTATAGGTATATGTATATGTAGCCTATATGTATTGTGTGTGTTTGTGAGTGTGTGAATGAGAGAGAGAGAGAGAGAGAGAGAGAGAGAGAGAGAGAGAGAGAGAGAGAGAGAGAGAGAGAGAGATTTTGTACTCAGTAAAGCTATATGTGATCGACCGTTTCAGATTTAAACTGCAAATTTATTATTATTATTATTATTATTATTATTATTATTATTATTATTATTATTATTATTATTATTATTATTATTATACCTCTTCAGATTTAAACTGCTACTTTGCTAATTATTATTATTATTATTATTATTATTATTATTATTATTATTATTATTATTATTATTATTAGACCTTATCAGATTTGCAACTTTGCTGATTATTATTATTATTATTATTATTATTATTATTATTATTATTATTATTATTATTATTATTATTATATAAAAATCCTTCGAATCTCTAGGACCACAAACGGCATTCCCACCCCATAAAACAAATCGGAAATTGGTCTTGTCGATACCCACCAGCGCAGCAATCTCTAAGAAAGCGCCGACAGTCCTTTTAAGAGCCAAAATAAATCACAAAATTGACATTCCCTGCGATCTGAAGTTGCAGGACTTATATCAATGTCTCCGATTGGTCTATTAGGGCAAAGCGGGACTGAAATGGGATATAGGATATGGGAAACAGGATATAGGATTTAGGATATTGAGCCTAAGTGGGCTTTTGCAAAATGCATTTGCGAATGCATTAGTGTTTGTTTTGACGTGGAGGTGAGGTCAGAGGTTAGTGTGTATTATTCACGTATATATGTATATGTATATATATATATTATATATATATATATATATGTATATACATATATATGTATTATATACACATATATATGAAGTTATACATATATATATACATTGGTTCACGCCCTAATGATAACCATTTTAAGAAAACCTCGATAAAAATGCGTGTTTTTCCTGACCTAAATATATGATGAATATTCTGAGTCACAGTTAAAAAAAAATACAGAATGAAATTCTTAAACCACTTAAAAAAAGTATTGTAACTCACTTTACTTAAATATATTATTAAATTCAAGAGCGTAGCAAGCAAAACCAGACATTAAGAATCAGTCAAATAAGTTCTGTCTGCATTGCATTTGTGTTCATTTGTAAAAAAAAAAAAAATGCCCGTGACACGACCAGTCAGACATTGCCTTTATTTGTAAATGCTGATGAATTGAATTCAAAGCTTTACATATATTTTCTCTGTCGAATTAATCTAGATTCCCCCTTTCTAAGATTATGCAAAAGGGTAGAGGGAGGCAGATTTTGTTTTCTCTCTCTCTCTCTCTCTCTCTCTCTCTCTCTCTCTCTCTCTCTCTCTCTCTCTCATTTGTTCCCCTCTTTGACACCTCATAAATATGGTACAAGACGTGTAGACTAAATAGGAGATTTAGAAAGGAACAGTAATTGATGAATATCTTTCTGGAGTGACATCCTCTTTTAAAGATGACGTGTTTTTGGGGGAGATGTATGAAAATATAATGCGTAGGAGAATGCAGGACTATAATGATGGCATTATAATGACAGTATTATACATTTGAATAACGGTTACTTTTCCAGCCATCGTGCAGCACAAAGTAACTAGGAATTCATAATAAAAGAGGGTTAAATAAATCATATATAAGATTAATATTTTCATAAAG
This sequence comes from Macrobrachium rosenbergii, assembly GCF_040412425.1. Taxonomy (NCBI): domain Eukaryota; kingdom Metazoa; phylum Arthropoda; class Malacostraca; order Decapoda; family Palaemonidae; genus Macrobrachium; species Macrobrachium rosenbergii. Next base: position 384,739 of record NC_089769.1, on the reverse strand, counting down.
TTTTCGCCTCAGACGGAAAATTTTTAGGTTCCTGTAAAAATAAAATGTATTTCTTATATAATGGGGACAGCTTTCGTCAATTTTTACCAAATTGTGGCCCATTTAGGTTAATATGCCTGATAATTATGGTGTCATTAACCTGGTTTTGAAATTCCTTAATGATTTTAATTGTACTCTCTTTTTCGTGAGGGTAAGGAGGAAATTTTTTTCACTAAAATATATCAGAAAATATTACTATTCGCTAAGTGTTTTGTCTCTGTCTTTTGGGTATATATATATATATATATATATATATATATATATATATATATATATATATATATATATATATATATATATATATATATATATATATATAATTTATATATTTATATATTTATATATATATTTACTGTATATATATATATATATATATATATATATATATATATATATATATATATATATATATAATTAGTTATATATTTAAATATATTTATATATTTATGTATATATATAATGAATATATATACGTATTTATATATATATATATATATATTTACATATATTAATATATTTATATATACATGTATATTTATAGTATATTTACATATATTTATATATTTATATGTATGTATCTATATATATATATATATATATATATATATATATATATATATATATATATATATATATATATTTACATATATATACACATATTTACACACACAAATAAGAACGGACTCTCAGCGCGCCCCCTGCCCCCCCAACCCTCTTCTGCCCAGACCTAATATTTCTTTCCTCCGTCAGAGTCATAAACAACAACCAAAAAATTAAAGAATAAAAACTAAGTTACAGACCGCATAAAACGGCCATCTCTGCGACAACCTCGTCTGTGAAATTTATCTCTCCCAAAAAAAATACGTTCCCCATCCTTAGCAGTTTTAAGGAAAAAACGGAAAATGTATTCACGCCAAACCACTGCGAAGGGACATGCGGTTTCACCATATCCTCTAAGATATGAATTCATATTTTTGAGCGGAGACGAAAATAAGAAATATTATATGTCTTGGCTTGTAGTTGGGTTTCCATATCATGCAGAAGAAGACCTGATTCGGATTTTTTTTTTTTTTTTTATAAAATTTCTCTCTTCTTAAGAATATTTTTTGTGGTTTATGAAAAAAAAAACTTTGGAAGATTGAATTTTAGTTCAGTGGCCCTTGTGGTGGGCTTGTTCCCTATGAATAGGGCTCATCTTCTGAATAATAATAATAATAATAATAATAATAATAATAATAATAATAATAATAATAATAATAATAATAATAATAATAGCAAGAGTCTTGGAATGGAGAAACAAATCCACAGTTATGTATGGGTACAAATATATTTTTAAATAAATCTCTACAGAAAGCTTTCGGGAATCTGTTCGATTCCCCTTTTCAATCTCGAACGGATTCTAGAAAGCTCTCTGTAGAGATTTATTTTCAATCTCGAACAGACTCCCGAAAGCTCTCTGTAGAGATTTATTTTTTAAATATATTCGTACCTACACATAAATGCGTATTTGTTTCTCCAATAATAATAATAATAATAATAATAATGATAATAATAATAATAATAATAATCTGACCATTGCTAGTACTGTGATAATAAAACCAAAGTGCATAGAACAGTAACACTTAGTTTTCTGGCCGAGAGAGAACCATTTTTTCTCAAAACAAAATGTTTTGCCCAAATCTGCACCAAAGTGCGGACAGAATAAAATGAGGACGGACAGACAAAGCCGGCACAACAGTTTTCTTTTACAGACAACTAAAAGTGAGGTCTTAATTTTTTAAAAATGCACGAGGAAAGTGATAAGTCAATGATTTATTTTTTCTTTGCGTTGCAGTAAAAAATGATTATCTCATCTCCTTTCTTATATATTTATAACTTGACATTTTTCTCTTTTTATATAATTATTCCTGTATGTTGTGAGCCGATGATAATTTGACCTCATAATCACAAACTAATAAAATACACTTCTATATAACCGGATTTTTTTATTTAAGAATACTTTGAGACACTCAAATTGTGTCTTTTAAGTCAATCTTAAGAAAAATACAAATCCCACCTAAACAGGAAATCTTAATTATATATCCTCAAAAGACACATAATTGTCAAGACATTAATTAAGTCCCACGTCAGCAGAGGTAATCTAGTCATTAATTAGAGTCTGCTCTGATTACAACTTGGTAGTAGGTTGATCTCTTTGTTCCACAGTAGGACTTAAAGGAGAGATTTAAAAAAAAGGAAGGAATTTAATTAAAACCAGTTGTTGCAAGACAAAAAAGTTATTTTTAGTTTTCTGTAAAAGAAAACTATTGTGACGGCTTTGTTTGTCCGTCCGCAGTTTATTCTGTCCGCACTTTTTCTATCCGAGCTTTTTTCTGTCCACACTTTTTCAGTCCGCCCTCAGATCTTATAATCTACTGCGGCTAGAGGGCTGCAAATTGGTGTGTTGATCATCCACCCTCCAATCATCAAACATACCAAATTGCAGCCCTCTATCCTCAGTAGTTTTTATTTTATTTAAAGTTAAATTTAGCCATAATCGTGCTTCTGGCAACGATATAGTATAGGCCACCACCGGGCCGTGGTTAAAGTTTCATAGGCCGCGGCTCATACAGCATTATACCGGGACCACCAAAAGATAGATCTATTTTCGGTGGCCTTGATTATACGCTGTAGCGGCTGTACAGAAAACTCGATTGCGCCGAAGAAACTTCGGCGCATTTTATACTTGTTTCTCGTTGTTGCCACTTTCAGAGATTCAGCTGCCCTTTTCAGTATGGGCGTAACTGTAAAGTAAATTGTATAAATGAAAAAGTTCGCTGTGTAGTTCTGTTTGCAGTAAGGAAGGAGTATTTACCTAATCCGGTTAGCAAACTTTGTCAGGGGGAATAACGTTTAATTATGTGGGAATTAGGGGGAGTGACGGAAGGTAAAAGATGTTACTGGATTTGGTTACCATAATTAAGTGCTCTTAACTCTCTCTCTCTCTCTCTCTCTCTCTCTCTCTCTCTCTCTCTCTCTCTCAGTGGGTTCATAAGGATACTGAAAAGACATTTAGAATCTTATTTCTTTCTCTCTCTCTCTCTCTCTCTCTCTCTCTCTCTCTCTCTCTCTCTCTCTTCTCTCTCTCTCTCTCTCTCTCTCTCTCTGAAACATTTTATAATTTGACATGGTATTTGATGTGAGGCATCTCTCTCTCTCTCTCTCTCTCTCTCTCTCTGTGTGTGTGTGTGTTTGTGTGTGTATATGAAATGTTTTATATTGTGGCCTGAAATAGCTGGTGCTTTCCGCTCTATACTTGTAATTCTATTTTGTTGCAGTTGGTACTAAGGTAGTGAAAGCAAAAAAATTCTCGGAATTTACTATTCATTATTACATTTCCTCAACCACCAAACTCCGGAATTACCGAACTGATAGTTTCTAGCCAATCTACAACACCACTTCCCTTTGTATTTCAAAAGTCCCGGGTACATAGTACCATGCTATCGTCTAGCAACAGACATTTTTGTACCATTCATATGCTAATCTGGGCTACTCCGGGAACATTTGAAAAGGTTAAATGGGCCGACGGTAATGTTCCCGGGGAACCTATTCTTGTTAAACAGTCGACAGCTGTTGAAATATTCGACTAAAGCGCCGTTTGAGTGTCGAAGACTAAAAGCATTGGCAGCCATTTTTAGAAATATAATATTCCTGTTAATCTTTATTGTTTTACATGATCTATTTATTTGCCAAGATTTGTAAAATATAAAAGA
>NC_089769.1:355948-375948 GCF_040412425.1 Macrobrachium rosenbergii | reverse complement strand
TTCACTTTGAGGGGAAAAATATGAATGGCAAAAAAAATATAAAAAATATAATATGTGAAAGCATTTACATAGAACACTTATTTCATTGCACTTTAATGGTATCGTAAGTACGACATCCCCATAAAGAAATCATCAAAGAAAGATTTTTCAATCTCGTCAGATGCAGATTTTTAACAAAATTCACGAAGTTTTTTTTTTTTTTGTAGTTTCTGAAAGTTTTCTCACACGAGTAACAAGTGTCCTCCATATCTTAATTAATTCGCGACTGGGTAAGATACTCTCAGAAAGTCTTTGAAGGAGTCATCTTGCTGTAGTTGAAATTGTTGGATACATTTTTTCCAAGGTTTTATCAACATAGATAGGTAGATAGATAGATAGGTAGATAGACAGATAGGTAGATGGAGAAAGATAGATAGATAGATAGATAGATGGAGAAAGAGAGAGAGAGAGAGAGAGAGAGAGATTATCTATTAGATAGATAGATAGATAACAGTAAGTTGTTGGAGAGGAGTGTATTCCTTACGAGAAACTTCAAAATATCCCAAACATGTTGGAAACAAGTGAAAAACACTTTGCCTACATATCACATACAAGTTGACAACAAGTCAACGCCTGTAAGTGGAGAACAAACCTTTTAGCAAATGTTGAGTATTCGTATGAAGCACTGGTCAGGACTGCCAGCAAGTAGTTTACTTGTATCCAACCTGTTTGTGATGTGTGAGAGAGTTAGTCATAAACACAAGCTGGTACCTCATCACACATCACAAACAGCTTGTATACAAGTCAATGACTTCTTGATATCCTAACCAGTGCTTCATACGATTATTCAGCATTTCACAAAGGTTCCTTCTCCAATTACAGTCGCTGACTTGTTTTCAACCTGTCTGTGACGTGCAAGCAATAAGTTTCCAACCCCTAACATGTTTCTAACTTGTATGTGACATGTATGCGATGAGTTTCCAACATGTGATTATGACATAGCAGTCCCTCTATCTTAGTCTTGAGAGAACTAGATTCCTCCCCAAAACCATTCCTTCAAATTAACTCCCCGGGCGCAGAAAGGACCTGCTGGGACCATCCCTCCAAAATCTCATTTGTCTAATGTGTTGTCCTCATTGTTTGAGACGAAGCTTGCTAAAAATAATCTATAGCCACTACGAATCTCTTACGAATTTTATGCTGGTAGGGCTATTACATAAATATGTTAAGGGAATAATGGTGTATCCCAGGTTGGAAATATCTGTTTTTGTGTCGATTTATAATTATCATAATTTGGTTTTTACAGCGATAGTATTCTTATATTTTTTTTTATCAGAATCAAGGGTTTGTATGTTTGTCATGAATGGAAATCAGGAATTTATTGATCAGTTGGTTTTGAAATGTGTAGTATTCTTATATATTTTGTAGCAGAATCAAGGGTTTATATGTCTGTAATATATGGAAATCAAGAATTCATTCATCAATTTTAGTTTGCATGTAAATAACTGAATTATTTTTGGTAACTGGAATGAACTACAAAAGACAGGTCTCTTAAATCATTTTTATAATTATGTACTTTATTTAACATATCAAGATCTACATATATCATTTAATGCACACGTTACGTCTCATCTTCCATAAATGCACACAATTCATTTAAGTTTTTCTACGAACTCGTTCCCTCAAGAATGCTTTAGAAAAATCAGACAGTGCGTTTGTCCTTGACACGAGAATCAACATTCTGTAACTTAAGATTAGGAAAGGTTAAATCTTGCAGATGTTGCTTTATTCTTCTCGTTTTACTTCTTTATGTCTTCTAGCTTCTGCAACTTGTGTAAGTAAGAACCTTAACAAGTTTTCTTTTTCTTTATCATGCTATCTTTCTACCCATTTTTCGTCTTTATTTTTCACATGACTATACTCTTCTGAATTAGGTGAGACTGACTTTTGCATACTGTAAACTTTATATATATATATATATATATATATATATATATATATATATATATATATATATATATATATATATATATATATGTATGTATGTATGTATGTATGTATGTATGTATATATATATATACATATACATATATAACGTGCCCACCATTTTTCGCCCTCCCTTATTCACCACTTCCTACTATTCTCGGCTTTCACATCCCATAACATCTTTCCTACACAAACATCTTCCACTTTCATCCCCTCACTGCTCAAAGTAATGCTGGTTAATAATCTGGCCTTCAGTCACTCTCAAATTCTTAGCCTAACTAACAAAAGCTTCCAGGATTTCCAGATTACAAAACTCTTTCACATGTCTCTGCGTATTATCTGCCAGTATACTTTTAAATTATCAAAGAGAAACTCGTTAAACATCGCATAAGCAGCTTACAATCATTTAGGAAAGTTCTGAACTGCAGCAAGTTGTGTTAACAACGAAGCGACTTAGGAACGATTGTTTCCTTGTAAGCTTGGATAATTACAAGTAATCCAGACAAGAGTCTTCAATTACTGCTTTGTAAAACGATGTGGGAAGGTGTATACAAAGACTAAATGTCAAATGTAATGAGAAACTGTTGCCGTAAGATTTGCCAGGTCACTTTTCCTGGCCTAGAAGCTTTAGGAGCATTGCAATTATCCGATTTTCTTTTTTGTCTATTTCCAAACTGACCTCCTTACTTATTGAGACAGACGTGCCGAAAGAGAACCCGTAGGGCGGTGCACTGTAGACATTCATTACTGGAGATTCTTTGCAGCGGGGATTAAATGAAACTGTTTATTATTATTATTATTATTATTATTATTATTATTATTATTATTATTATTATTATTATTATTATTATTATTATTATTCAGATCACTGACTTGAAGTTCAAGCTTCCAAAGAATATTAAGGTGTTCATTTGAAAGACTGATGAGACCAGCTATCAGAAAATGAATAGAATAGATCCAAATTCATTTAAAATTAAAATCAATAAATATTATTTTTAATCATTTCTTGAAATTACTCCATAAACACTTATGAATTTTCTCTCTCCTCATAATATATCAGGAAGGACACTTACCCAGCACAGACACCTAGCACTTTAAATCGAAATTATTCCCTTAACAACCTCCACAACTGAAGTCATCAACTTCATTAAACTTCTCTCAAACTCATCACCCATCAATACGCACAACTTCACTAGACCCAATTTCGTCCTCCGCGCGACCTATTATCGCCATTTGAAATTGGCAATTTGAGTTTTACTTGCTTGGAAAGAACTCAGTTCTACAGGTTACAAATTTGGCTCGCTTTATTAAAATGGGATTCTGGTCTCTCACGAAAATGCAAATCCTACTCGTTCAGAAGCTAGTGAGTATAGGCCCTGAGAGAGAGAGAGAGAGAGAGAGAGAGAGAGAGAGAGAGAGAGAGAGAGAGAGAGAGGGGGGGAATAGAATGAGAGAGAGAGAGAGAGAGAGAAAATAGAATGAGAGAGAGAGGGGGGGCGACAGAATGAGAGAGAAAGAGAGAGAGAGAGGGAACAGAATGAGAGAGAGAGGGGGGAACAGAATGAGAGAGAGAGAGAGAGAGAGAGAGAGAGAGAGAGAGAGAGAGAGAGAGAGAGAGAAAGTGCGGTGTTGTTCAGCCTGGTGTCGTATCCCATATCCATATTTAACTTTCTTTCTGTGTCACGTCTTCAGTCATATGTTTTCTTCAAGCAAATTAAAATATTGAAACAGGTGACGCTGCTCCTGCATCCAAGCCTCCATGTCTTATAAAAGAGAGAGAGAGAGAGAGAGAGAGAGAGAGAGAGAGAGAGAGAGAGAGAGAGAGAGAGAGAGAGAGAATCTTTTCCTTCCCATTCTTAAAAGCAACGTTTTCATATCAGAGCCCATTCATCAACATTCTTATACTCTTTTACTTCCTATCGGCTGGTGCGTTCTATCTCCTTTTATTTTTTATTTTCTGTTCCTCCCACCCTCTCTCTTCCTTCCCCCAGCTCCATGAGACCCTACCCCACACCCCCAACCCCGCCCCCACGCCCTCCAACATCCGCCCACCCGAAAGCATTAGTTTCTTCTCCAGAAGCTAAATGCATTTTTGAAAGCCACGTAACAGCTGGGACGTTTGGTCGTTTATCTTTTACTTGCAATTTTTTTTCGAAAACATGCAATTTTGAGTTTTCTTTTCTCATGAATTTTACTTTATATTTTTTAAATAACGTCTAAGAAAATAGATAAGGAAATGGTCAGTCGTGCAGACATTTTTTAAGGGTACTTTTTTTTTAAGTAACTTCAAATTTTCGAAAACATGCAATTTAGAGTTTTCTTTCCCTATGAATTTTATTTTATATTTTTAAGTAACGTCTAAGAAAATAGATAAGGGAATGGTCAGTCATGCAGACATTTTTTAAGGGTACTTTTTTTTAAGCAAAAGCACATTTTCAAAATCATGCAATTTTGAGTTTTTTTTTTTTTTTTTTTCAAAACATGCAATTTTTTGAGTTTTCGTTTTCTGTGAATTTTACTTTATATTCTTTTTAAGTAACGTCTAAGAAAATTACTTAAGGAAATGGTCAGTGATGCAGACATTTTTTAAGACTATTTTTTTTTTTCAAGTAACATCAAATTTTCGAAAACATGCAATTCAGAGTTTTCGTTTCCTATGAATTTTACTTTATTAGTTTTTTGCAAAAGAAAACTATTGTGCCGGTTTTGTACAATCAAGGCCACCGAAAATAGATCTAACTTTTGGTGGTCTCAGTGTAATACTGTATGAGCCGCGGCCCGTGAAACTTTAATCACGGCCCTGTGGTGGCCTGCCCTACATCATTGCTAGACGCACGATTATGGCTAACTTTAACTTTAAATCAAATAAAAACTACTGAGGCTAGAGGGCTGTAATTTGGTATGTTTGATGACTGGAGTGTGGATGATCAACATACAAATTTGCAGCCCTCTAGCCTCAGTAGTTTTTAAGACCTGAGGGCGGACAGAAATAAAAGTGCGGACAGAATCAAGTGCGGACGGACAGACAAAGCCGGCGCAATAGTTTTCTTTTACAGAAAACTAAAAAATGAAACTAGGAACTAGAGAAAAACTAAAAAATGAAACCAGGAACTAGAGAGAAACCACGCTCAAGAAAACAAAGAGAAAACCCATGAAAAATAACTCGGCTTCGCCCTCATTGGAATCATTTTGTGGCCGAGGGTACGATTCTGGAGGAAAGCCTTCGGAATCCCTCCCACTCGTTCTCGCAAATACGGGAAAGATTGTGAGAAGGAAAACGGAAAAACACACTAATGGAGACGTCTTTTCATTTCTTTGGGGGACGGAAAAACATCCGTCTGAAAAAAAAAGGTGCATTTTGTGATAATAGTGGTCACAGAAAAAATAAATGGTTTTAAATTTGTGGGTCAATGCTCGATGGCAGTGATTAGCTTCCGATAGGATTGTTTGAAGAAGGAGGGATTCTGCTGTTAGGATGGTGGCTTGGTAGGATGAATTTCGATTAGGATGGCACTGTTTGAAACAGCCTCCACCTGCTGGCCTATGGTTTTAAATGTGTAGGATTGCTTGGTATCGATGCCTGATCTCACTGATTAGCTTCCCATATGATTGTTTGAAGAAGGAGGGATTCTGCTGTTAGGATGGTGGCTTGGTAGGATGAATTTCGATTAGGATGGCACTGTTTGAAACAGCCTCCACCTCCAGGCCTATGGTTTTAAAAATGTAGGATTGCTTGGTGTCAGTGCCTGATCTCACTGATTAGCTTCCGATAAGATTGTCTGAACATCCAGTGATTTGTGAAATTCAGACTGTCAAGCCAGGCACTGAGACATATTCGGCCATTCAGTACTTTAGACGGTGGAAAGAAGGAGTTTGGGTGGTTGGACAGCAAGATAATCCCGCCCCCCCCCCTCCAACCCAACAACCTTAGGGCTAAAGAACAGAGTGGTTGAGGAATTTCGTTCCTAGTCTTGATTGACATAAACTTCTCATTTTTTTGTTTATTAATTTCTTTTTTTATTTAAAGAAAACGGAAATATGAATTAAAATGTAAGTTAAAATGTGATCCAAATTAAATTTGGGAGTTTTGATATAACCAGGCATTTAAAACTTATGTATATATATATTTATGTATATATATGTATGTATATATATATATATATATATATATATATATATATATATATATATATATATATATATATATATATTTATATAATAACACTGCAATATACCCTGCAATGTATTAAGCAGAACCACATTCCAAAAGGATTTTAATGCTCTCTCTCTGGCCGAAATAATAAGGAAACAATCACGATTCAATATCAAGCCGTGTACATACAAGCAGAAACTATATCACCTTCGGTACAAAAAACAATTCTATTCAAGTCAGCAATGATATGAATCAAAAATAATATTCACCCTCGGATGACCCTAAGGAAGATGAAGAGATAGAGACAAGTAATCTATATAAATTTATATTACCTATATATACATATGTATATTGTAACACTGAGATATTTAGTACATTAAATTAGAGTTAGAGAATTTCCCCCATTGGACGAAAGGGACTAATGAATGAAGCCGATAATTGCATGGCTTCATATTACTCGCTTGGGAATTGTGACTACATGTGAAACGAATGAGACTATTGGAACATCTCTCTCTCTCTCTCTCTCTCTCTCTCTCTCTCTCTCTCTCTCTCTCTCTCTCTCTTTAAATGTATGAAAGTTTGATAGCCTTACCATCGAGTGCTGTATTTAGGAAAATTAAACGATGAAAGATTGTGTGTACTCTCTCTCTCTCTCTCTCTCTCTCTCTCTCTCTCTCTCTCTCTCTCTCTCTCTCTCTCTCTCTCTCTCTCTCATTTAAACGTATGAAAGTTGATAGCCTTACCATTGAATGATTCATCTAGGAAGAATGAAAATGGTATGAAAGATTGTATATAATCTCTCTCTCTCTCTCTCTCTCTCTCTCTCTCTCTCTCTCTCTCTCTCTCTCTCTCTCTCTCTCTCTCTCTCTCTCTCTCTCTCTCTCTCTCTCTCTCTCTCTCTCTCTCTCTCTCTCTCTCTCTCTCTCTCTCTCTCTCTCTCTCTCTCTCTCTCTCTCTCTCTCTCTCTCTCTCTCTCGTAGGCTTACCAGCGAGTGTTTTATTTAGGGAAAAATGAAAATGATATGAGATTTAACTACAAAAGAATATGTTTGGCTTTCTCTCTGATTAAATCTCTGGCAAACAAAGCGAGGCTTAATTTGGGAACAGGACAGGAAATTCTATCTCCTACCCAGTCAGTTGAAACGTGTAGTGTGTCTCATATTTTGTTCTCATCTAATGTTCAAATACTAGAAACATTAATGGATGATAAACTCCACAGTTATTAACATCAAAGACTAGAAATACTATTTCCCTTGCATTTCAGTACATTTTTATCTGTTTGTTGATTTATTAATTGATTTTTTTTAATAAGTGATTGGTAGAGTGGGATCTCCTCTTAAATCAAAGTCCCTCTAACGAAGGCATCGTGCTTACCCCCATACAAATGGGGTAAAAGCACGTTAAAAGAAGAAGAAGATTTCCTCCGAGTGAACACCATGTTCCTTGGAAGCTTGAATTACAAGTCAATGGCTCCTTTGGCTTGTTCCATTCGAATAGGTTTCATCTTCTGAATAATAATAATAATATTGGTAAATGGTATCTTGGGGGTAATGTAGATGTAGTGTATCTAAAGATAAGGGCTTTGATCTGTTCCATTTTCATTATTATTCAGAAGATAGACCCTATTCATATGGAGCAAGCCCACCAAAGGGGCCATTGACTTGAAATTCAAGCTTCCAAAGAATATTATGGTGTTCATTAGGAAGAAGTAAGAGGAGGCGAAGTGAAATACATAAAGAGGAGATCTCACTTGTTAGAAAGGAAAAAATAATTAATAAATAGATAAAAATGTATTAGAATGCAAGAAGAATAGTACTAGGGTAGTAATGCGTTGCATCTTCGCTCGAACGTCTGAAGTTCTAATTGAACGATATCCTCTGGGAGGCTGTTCCAGAATAAAGGACCTCTGGAACTTTGGAGAAGTTCGACAGCCAGGCATATATTAAAGATGAAGCAGGCATTGCTTGTTGTAATTAGGTATTAAAGTAACTGTTGCAATTTTTATCACAATTGTGTAATTTTTGTACAGTTATTTTTACGGAAATTTTGGATCTGCTATTATGACCATCAGACCAACTTTACCTTACATTAACTATTTTATGGTCGAATAATTTCCATGAAATAACAAGGTCAGGTTATCAGATTTATCTCTCTCCAGAGAAACGTGATTTGCTTCTAACTGGCAAATTGATTCAGTGCAATCTGGGTAAAATAGCCAATATTTTCATAGACCTTTCCTCAACTAAAGTCACTCTACTTGACTCAAATTAGTTATAACTCTAAAGCAGCGCTTCTCAGCCTTGGGGACGTCAGCAATTTCCATGGGGGTGCGCAAGCCCCAGGGAAAAATAAAAAATTCTCTAATTTTAACAAGAGTCACTAAGAAGCAGTGTCAAGTATCTCAGCAATTCATTATCAAAAGAGGGAAGGACCACCTCTTGGGGGGTGGGGGGCGTGGTAATAAAAAGACTAAGAACCACTGCTCTAAAGTTATCCCAGCCCGGAAAAGAGGGCTTACCTAATGTGTCCTTATGAGTGTTGATGTTATTCTGGCTACAGATTGTTAAAATAATATATTTATTACTCAAAAACCTACCTACAGCAGGCAATTTCCCCTTCACCTTTAGCAGAGAAGATTGAAACTCTGATCTTTAGAGACGAATCTACAATCCCCCTCAGATACTACTTACCAATAACTCTAATCTTTGATGCTAATAACTGCAGTTTATAAACCAGTAATGCTACTAGTATTTGGGCATTAAATAAAAAAAAATGAGACACACTACTCAGTTTAACTGACTGGGTAGGTAAGATATCCTGTCCCATTCCCAAATTGAAAATCTCGTGTCGTTTGCCAGAGATTGAATCAGAGAGAAACCCAAACATATTTCTTGTATAATCGTACATAATCTTCCAATGTATTTGCTATTCTTCCTAAATGAAGCACTCGATGGTAAAGCTATCAAGCTTTCGTGTATCTAAATGTGTGTGTGTGTGTGTGTGTGTTTGAGAGAGAGAGAGAGAGAGAGAGAGAGAGAGAGAGAGAGATAGATATTAATGTGAATTATGATCATTTCAAATGTCTTTCCAATATCAAACCGACCACACTGAGGGAGAATAAAGAGAAAAAGGGTTGAGATGCGGTAGTTATGAAAATGTATCGCCAGATACAACTGATGTCTCCCATAAATATTTATGAGATAATTTGGACGTTCTCATCAGATGCAGATTCAACTGTTATCACTTTATACTCATCATCTCACTTCTGTTAAATTTATTTTTTGTTGGAAATTTTTAAAAGATTTTTTATAGTCATTTTTTAGTTTTCTGTAAAAGAAAACTATTGTGCCGGCTGTGTCTGTCCGTCCGCGCTTTATTCTGTCAGCACTTTTTCTGTCCGCCCTCAGATCTTAAAAACTACTGAGGCTAGAGGGCTGCAAATTGGTATGTTGATCATCCACCCTTCAGTCATCAGACAGACCAAATTCTAGCCCTCTAGCCTCAGTGGTTTTATTTTATTGAAAGGTAAAGTTAGACACAATCGTGCTTCTGGTAACGATGTAGGATAGGCCACCACCGGGCCGTGGTTAAAGTTTCATGGTCCGCGGCTTATACAGCATTATACCGAGACCACCGAAGGGTAGATCTATTTTCGGTGGCCCTGATTATCCGCTGTAGCGGCTGTACAGAAAACTCGATTGCGCCAAAGAAACTTCGGAGCCTTTTTTACTTGTTTAAAGTAAAACCCAATTACGTGTTTTATATCTAGAAATTATATTTTTAAATATTTTTTTTTTTAAATATAAAAAATTGAAAATAAGAATAATTAGTACATTAATTCTGATTCTTAAAAATATACTTTACAGATATATTACCAAAATACATCCTCACGAGTTTAAAGATCTAAAATAGTAAAGTTGGCCAAATATGAAAAAAAATAGAAAATGAAAAATGGTGCATTTCATTCTGGCTCTTAAAAATATACTTTATAGACATGTTACCAAGAATCCAGTCTGCTAATTAAAGTAAAATATGCCTTGGTAGTAAGTCAATGTAATGTATGATGCCTTTCCCCCATAATTTCAAAACCAATATCATGAATATTTCGCCAAATATGAAGTCTGTATGACGAAAAGACATATATTCATTACAAGCCCTCCTCCTCCCAAATTGAACAGTAATACGTTACAGGGAGAGAGAGAGAGAGAGAGAGAGAGAGAGAGAGAGAGAGAGAGAGAGAGAGAGAGAGAGAGAGAGAGAGAGAGAGAGAGTTTCCAATATTCTAATGCATTCACATTTAGTCTCAAATATCCAGGGAGGCTTTGAAAGGATTTAGCAGTGTTTGTCTTCCGTTCTCAGTCCTCATTCTCTCGATCAGAATTTATATATATATGTATATATATGTATGAATGTATATATGTATGTATGTATGTATATATACATATATATATTATTTAAATGTACAAAGCTGAACAAACCAATTGTCTTTTTATTATACAAAAATAATCGATATAGTTGACTAAAACTGTCGTTACAATGAAATATTAGTTTTCTGTAAAAGAAAACTATTGTTACGGCTTTGTCTGTCCGTCCGCACTTTGTTCTGTCCGCACTTTTTCTGTCCGCACTTTATTCTGTCCGCACTTTTTCTGTCAACCCTCAAATCTTAAAAACTAATGAGGTTAGAGGGCTGCAAATTGGTATGTGGATCATCCACCCTCCAATCACCAAACATACCAAATTGCAGCCCTCTAGCCTCAGTAGGTTTATTTCATTTAAAGTTAAAGTTAGCCATAATCGTGCTTGTGGCAACGACATAGGATACGCCACCACCGGGCCGTAGTTAAAGTTTCATGGGCCGCGGCTCATACAGCATCATACCGAGACCACCGAAAGATAGATCCATTTTCGGTGGCCTTGATTATACGCCGTAGCGGCTGTACAGAAAACTCGATTGCGCCGAAGAAACTTCGGCGCATTTTCTACTTGTCGTCTCTGATAAATTATCAACATATTCTAACTCGGAAAACGTGGTTTTCTGCATTTAATATTGAAATGTATATATATATATATACATTATTTTGCCTTTAAAGTTAGGCTATATAATCTTTCATGAGTGTCTGTTCTCCCATCCAATCAAAGCACCACATATTATGGCAGTCACTTTTATCTACATTCTGGGCTGCGCAATCATGTAATATATTTTCCCGATAGTCCGTGACATCAGTTATTGTTCCCTTTAATGAAAAGGTTTGATTCCTGGCTGAAATTGTCCCTGGTACCTAGTTCAGGGAGAGATTTAATTAAAGCCTGTTATCAAGCGGCTGTTAAATAATAAAAAAAAATAGAATTTTTTTTAGGAAGCAATACCATGACTCTGACAATAATGAGTTATCATACAGGGTTTAAATCCTGCACTAATTGAGGCCTTTTTAGAGATGGTGGGATATTAAATGCGTCTCTCACATAGGGCATTACCGTGTTTTTAATTTGCTGCTTATATATATATATATATATATATATATATATATATATATATATATATATATATATATATATGTACATACATATGTACATATAAATAATATATATATAAATATATATATGTTGTATATATATATATATATATATATATATATATATATATATATATATATATATATATATATATATATATATATATAATATATATATATATATATTATATATAATATATATATAAATATATATATATGCTGTATATGTATATATATATATATATATATATATATATATATATATATATATATATATATATATATATATATATATATATATATATATATATATACTGTATATAGATTATATATATATATATATATAAGAGAGAGAGAGAGAGAGAGAGAGAGAGAGAGAGAGAGAGAGAGAGAGAGAGAGAGAGAGAGAGAGAGCTATGAACGTGATGTCTGGGCGTAGACACAGACGTGGCTTTGTGAACAAACCGTTTTGAAGAACATCAGTGTTAAAAAGTTTGAGAACCAAAGAGGGAGAGAGAGAGAAAGAGAGAGAGAGAGAGAGAGAGAGAGAGAGAGAGAGAGAGAGAGAGAGAGAGAGAGAGAGAGTCCCGTGAGTCAAAGAAAGAAACCTTTTGTCCTCTGTCATGTGATACTGACATATTTCGTTTCTAGATTCCCTTGCCCCACTAAAAGAGAGATGGCTGGAATTTATGTTTCCTTATTTACTTATTTCTCTTGGCTCTGTCAATTCTCTCTTGGGTTTTTGTTTCCTGTAAAAGAAAGCTATTGTGCTGGCTTTGTCTGTCCGTCCGCACTTTTTTCCTGTCCGCACTTTTTCCTGTCCGCACTTTTTTCTGTCTGCAATTTTTTCTGTCTGCACTTTTTTCTGTCCACACTTTTTCTGTCCGCACTTTTTTTGTCTACAATTTTTCTGTCCTCACTTTTTCTGTCCACACTTTTTTCTATCCGCACTTTTTCTGTCCACACTTTTTTCTGACCGCACTTTTTTCTGACCGCACTTTTTTCTGACCGCACTTTTCTGTCCACACTTTTTCTGTCCGCCCTCAGATCTTAAAAACTACTGAGGCTGAGGGCTGCAAATTGGTATGTTGATCATCCACCTTCCAATCATCAAACATACCAGATTGCAGCCCTCTAGCCTCAGTAGTTTTTATTTTATTTAAGGTTAAAGTTAGCCATGATCGTGCCTCTGGCAACGATATGGTATAGGCCACCACCAGGCAGTGGTTCAAGCTTCACTGGCCGCGGCTCATACAGCATTATACAGAGACTACCGAAAGATAGATCTATTTTCGGTGGCCTTGATTATACGCTGTAGCTGCTGTACAGAAAACTCGATTGCGCCGGAGAAACCTCGGCGCATTTTTTACTTGTTTATATTGTAAAGTAACATAAAAGGATTTCATGGCTAATTCTTCTATCAAATACACACTATCAGTAATTATATTTGTATTGTCAACTTCCTCTTCTGATCATTTATTGTTTTATCAAGTGTCTCTGTGTTCACCTATTATCAGAATTTTCATCCTTCTTTTCAAATAATTATGAATTATTAAATTATGTTCATTCCTGGTCAGCATTATCAATGAATGCTGTTATATCAATTCATATACATCTCATACACAGCTCTCTTACCTTTAAATGACAAATTTAAATTGTTTTTTATTCTCTTCTTATTTCCTTCAAGATTTAATATACACTTCTACCTTATTTTCACAATTACCAAAACTTACATCGAAAGCAACCTCACCAAGCATTGCAATATCATGTCATTGCGAAGCTTTCCTTCGCTCACTAAATTAATTGATAAAAAAATAAAACTTCTCTTTTAGCCAAGAACAAATACCGTTTGGTGTTTCCCAGCAGACTTCACTTATACCTTTTTCATATTTCTGGGGAAGCAATCGAAGAGTGAACGCGGCCCATTCATAAGAAAATATAACCGGAATTCAATTTGGGGGGCGACGCAATTGTTGTCTCTTCGAACGAAAAAAGGAAACTTTTCAATTAAACTGGTGTTCTGTAATATCTGCTGTTGGTAGTATTGTTACTTTTTTTTATTTTTTATATTGGCGATTTTTTCTAAATTTCGGTATTCTTGTAGAATGAATTTGTAACTTACGATGCGTTTAGAATTGCCTCGTTTATGAATAGAATATTTTGTACGAGGAAAACTGTAGTCGCGGTTCGGTAAATATAAAAAAAACAAGTAAAAAATGCCCCGAGGTTTCTTCGCCACAATCGAGTTTTCTGTCCGGTAGTGGCCTCAGCCACGGCTCCATAAAACCCTTGGCCGCGGCCCATAAAACTCAGCCACAGTCTGGTGGTGGCCTATGTTGTTGGTACCTATAGGGCTGCCTGAAGTACGATCATAGCTAACTTCAACCTTAAATAAAATAAAACCTACAGAGGCTAGAGGTCTGCAATTTGGTACGTTTGATGACTGGAGGGTGAATGATCAACACACAAATTTGCAGCCCTCTAGCCTCAGTAGTTTTTAAGATCTGAGAGCGGACGGAAAAAGTGCGGACAGAAAAATGCGGCCAGAAAAAGTGCGGACGGACAGACTAAGCCGGCACAATAATTTTCTTTTACAGAAAACTGATAAACCACAATTTGGAGAATTTTCTACACAAGTCTCGCTTCTATTTTCTGAAGTCAACAAAAGAAAAGTATTCAAAGATGAAAAAAAATCATTTCTCTAGGATTTTAAAATCTACTGAGGCTAGAGGGCTGCAAATTGGTATGTTGATCATCCACCCTCCAATCACTAAACATACCAAATTGCAGCCCTCTAGCCTCCTCAGTAGAGTTTTTTCTGACGTAACTTGTCTCTCTTAAAGCTTCAGCGATATAGCTTTCTTTGGTGAATTCAAGCGAAGGATTAAAGCTTCCCAGGATGAAAAAATAAGTCATATTGAAAAGTGAATTACTTCAATATCCTGTTGTCATTGAATTCTTTTTTTTTTTTTTTTTTTGCTTGTAAAATTTTTTTTTTAAGTTTTCAGGTTATTTCCTTGTTCAAGAAAGCTTAGGTTCACGATAAATTAATGTAAAGAATAAGTTAAATGATTAAAAAATAACCGAATTGTTGTCAGATATTACTAAGATTTGATGATTGTCCTGCCATTATTGTCCAGATAGTCACTGGTCTTTTGAAACTCCTCTCTCTCTCTCTCTCTCTCTCTCTCTCTCTCTCTCTCTCTCTCTCTCTCTCTCTCTCTCTCTCTCTCTAAAAAATACCGCAATACTTGTTCCATTGTGTTATCCAACATAACCTGGTATAAAATGTTAAACTAGTCTTTGTATTCGTATTTTGTATGGTATCTAATGTAATTATTTATTAAGCAGTAACCTAATACGATCAATTCCAGTGGTCCATAAAGAATTGAATATCTATAACGTTATTTTATTTCATTAATCATATCAATTGAAATTGCTTTATATAAATTACTCTCCACGAATCTTTGCATTCAAGGAAGACTGAATCCATAAAATTTCCTTTCATTGGATTCTTCCATAAATATTTCTATTTATCCTCCACTTTTCCCCATTCTTATTCCCGAGAAAGATATAAACCCCTCTAGTTAGGTGACAGCAGGCTTTCTTACCCTTTCTTAGGCGAGATGAATAAATAACCCTTTCGTTTACTGCCCAGGACGTAAGAGGCCATTTTATTCCCTGAAGAATATATATTCCCAGGGTGTGGGTGGCATTGTGTGGGGGATTCCTTCCTTTCTTCTCCTGAGGAGTTAGGAAGACGTGCTTTTGGTGATGGACGGTGTTTGAAGCTTATTTTTCATTGGACATGTAGCCGCATGAATATTGATTTGTCGAGCCTTACATGAATGGCTGCATTTCGTGTAGAATATATACAGTATATATATATATAATATATATATATATAGATAGATAGATAGATAGATAGAAATATATATATAGATATATATAGATATATACACACATGTATAGCTATATATATGTGTATAACTGAATCACGTGGATTTTGTTTTTATTTATATGTTTATATAAGTATATATATGTATATGTATGTAAGTATATATATATATATTTAGTGAGAGAGAGAGAGAGAGAGAGAGAGAGAGAGAGAGAGAGAGAGAGAGAGAGAGAGAGAGAGAGAGAGAGGAGGAGGAGGAGGAGGAGGAGGAGGAGGAGGAGGAGGAGTTTCAAAAGACAAGTGACTGTCTAGATAATAAAGGCAGGACAATCATCAAATATTATTATTATTATTATTATTATTATTATTATTATTATTATTATTATTATTATTATTATTATTATTACCAATTGTAGTGGCAGCCTAAAAATCAGGCTATTTATGAAGCAACCTTCCACTCAATAGAACGCTCGTACGAAGCAAAAACTTTAACTAATAAAAACCTATGCAGCACATGTTTGAGCAGCAACATGGACAGTAATAAAGGCTCAGTGGTGCTTCAGAGGAGAATTGAAGCATTAAAAATGCCATCAAGAGTGAAAGACTTAAAGCCGAAGCACCGAATACTTAAGAGGAAATGCATTGTTGAAATAGTTTATGAAGATGAGTCAGTCGTATGAATCTCAGGTTGAGTCATAAGAAAATAATAGCCTCTCTCTCTCTCTCTCTCTCTCTCTCTCTCTCTCTCTCTCTCTCTCTCTCTCTCTCTCTCTCTCTCTCTCTGTTTTTTTAAGAAAACACAAGGGTTCTCTGTTATACAGAGGTTGTGTTCCTCTCTCTCTCTCTCTCTCTCTCTCTCTCTCTCTCTCTCTCTCTTTTACTGTCGAGAAAAATCATGGTTTTCTCTCCCTCTCAAAAGACAAAGCTCTCTCTCTCTCTCTCTCTCTCTCTCTCTCTCTCTCTCTCTCTCTCTCTCTCTCTCTCTCTCTCCTACTGTCGAGAAAAAGCATGGTTTTCTCCGTCTCAGAAGACAAAGCTCTCTCTCTCTCTCTCTCTCTCTCTCTCTCTCTCTCTCTCTCTCTCTCTCTCTCTCTCTCTCTCTCTCTCTCTCTACTGTCGAGAAAAAGCAAAGTTTAATCTTCTTCTTAGAAGACATTCAATCTTATTTTCAGTCTGTTCATTTTCCAAAACTGATAAAACCTTAGAATTCTGTTCACTGCTCCATCTTTCTGTGAACTTAATATTTCTCTTCCTCTCAGGATTCAGGTTTATTGCACTATTTTTATGCCTAATCTTCACAATATCTATCCATTTTTATACATATCTGCTTAAGAAAAGGCATTGTTGTCCATTTTTTGTACGAATTGAATATTATTCATTCTATCATATAACTTCTTTAAGCACACTTGGTTATATTATATAGTAATTTCTACCTCTCCAAAATATCAGACTTCAAAAAGTATCCGTCACCATGAACAAACGTATCAGCCAAGTCACCCATTAATGGAAAACCCATTTGGGTCTATTGACGCTGGATTTCTCTCAACGTTTTCCAGTTCAGAGATTTCCAGAAATGCGAGGAAGTCGCCGGGTGATCAAAGACCCTTTTACACGTCGTAGAGTTGATTGCCGAAGGCATTTTTTGAAAGGCTAGTACGAGTGCTTTGTAGTGGATAAAAATTGATGAAAATCAGAGAAGTGAGAAGTCATTCTAATGTGCAATATACACAGGAAGTCTGTACTTCCTTCGTTTATTTTAAAGAAACGATAACAACTGTACGAGCAATCTAGTGCATCGATCTGAACCATGCCTGAAGAAGGGATAATGAAGTTTGAGCCAAATTTTATTAATAGAGATCTTTCATTATTATTATTATTATTATTATTATTATTATTATTATTATTATTATTATTATTATTATTATTATTATTATTATTAACCAGAAGATGAACCCTATTCATATGGATCGTCATAGGGGCCATTGACTTCAAATTAAAGCTTTCAAGGAATATTAAGGTGTTCATTAGAAAGAGTTTACAGAAGGTAATAGGATATACAGAAAGAAGAGATCATTTATCAGAAAAAAAGATGAATTACTAAATTTATGAATAAAAAGATAAAAATATAAATGAATTAAATAAAATACAAAGAGAATTATTCTACGGTAGCCATTCATAGCATCTTTGCTTCAAAACAAAGCCTTTTCTGGGCGCGCAGAATATGGTGTTGGTTTGAAAGAGATTACAGAGGGTAATAGGAAACAGAATGAAGGGAGATATCAAGATACCGAGTACAGGTAGAATCAAACGAAGGAAGAAACTCTTCTGCATTTGAGTAGGAAGGGAAAGCGCGGTTTACCCCAAGTGTGCAATTCGAGGTTTGTCAATGTCGACAGATATAGATGTGACTGAAATAGATATGTGGCAGATTGAACGTTGGGACTGAGGGAGGCAGATTCAGATGGAGAGTTGAGAAATAGTTTTATTGAGCTGAATTTCAAGTTTATTTTTAACTTTAATGGTGAGGATTTTTTATTTATGTGTACAGGAGTCAAAATATCTGATCACTGAAGCAGAAAAGTTGGAATAAATTAATTATCATAAAGAAAATATTACCATAATATTTTCAAGATCTGATATGATAAAAAGCTTTTTTCATATACAGTGATAATTGACAATTTTTCAAAGTAATTTCACATCATAACTTCCCTAAATATTGAGTAATATCTTTTATAATCTAAAACGATAATTTGAAAGATTTTGCCTCGTTTTATTATATGCTTCTTGTTTTTGTCAGATGCAAGGTTTTATTCCAAAACAAAAATCAAATTATCATTTGATATTGCAGGCTGAAAACCAATTTGAGACGGTGATACCTGTGAAAAAGAAAATGAGAAAAAATTCTAAAATTAAAACATTTTTCTCTCACGTTCTCTCCGTCGCAGAATGGCGCCGAAAAATAATAACTTTAGTGTTTTTTTTTATTCATTTTTCCCTTCTCTTCATTGTGTCTAGGTGCAAGGTGTTATTCCCCAAAAAAATATCAAATTGTCAGTTGATATTACAGAGATGCTGAAACTATGAAAAAATAAAATGAGAAAAAAAATTTATAAAACTAAAACCCTTCTCTCTCTCATTCTCTCCGTGGCAGAACGGCGCCAAAAAATAATAACTTTAGTGGTTTATTTTATTTGTTTTCCCTTTCTCTTCATTGTGTCGTCGCCTGGAACGCTGTCGCGTGCAAAAGTGCCTGCGAAATGGAGATACACGAATTCAATTTAGATAATGTGGGACTGGTTCCTCTCGTAAAATGCTCCCTTAGGCGGTCTTCTTCCCCCCCGCTTTATATTCTGAGGGAGAGACATTCACGCAACTTGGAGGACCCTTGATGGAAATCATTTATGATAATGGAGGAATATGATTTGCTTTTAGCGAGTCTGACCCAGATCTTCATTCCATTGGGATTTTAATATATATATATATATATATATATATATATATATATATATATATATATATATATATATATATATATATATATATATATATATATATATATATTTTTTTTTTTTTTTTTTTTTTTTTTTCTAATAACTGATCTTTTGAAGCTTTAATTTCAAGTCAGTGGTCCTTCAGTGGGCTTCTTCCTCTTAGGAAGTAGTAAGAGGAGGTAAAGGGAAGTGCAGAAAAGGGATTACAGCTTCTTAGAAAAAATAATAAGTTAACAAAGAGATAAAAATGTATTAGAATCAAGGAGAATAGTATTAGCGTACTAATGTCATTTTTTAAACCTACTAATTATATTGTGAAGAAATTGTGGAGAATTACGCTTAGCATATTTTATAAAATTCTACGTACCAAAAAAAAGGCTTTGCTTTACCAACTGGTGACCCAATTGGTGACCTAATTCTGAACCAAGACTTAACAAAAAAAAAGTCTAAATAATCTCTCTTCCACCAACTGAGACAATTCTTTGAACTTTCCCAAAATTAGACTTTAGCCTTGAAAAGTTGCCATAGTCATGAGAATTCATAATAGCATTTTATAACACTACTGTTAAAGCATATTTTTTAGACTTACGAGTTAATATTTTACCAAGCTGTTTACTCGCTTCGGAATGCCAGATTGATCAAGTACGGCGACCGAATGGAGGTCACGTTAAAAAGTTAATTGGTTTATTTAATTCACACTGACTCTACTCAGTTAAAGTTCGATGTCTCCTAGGAATTCGATTTGTAATTATTGGAATTTTTTAATGTATTATTATTATTAATATTATTATTATTATTATTATTATTATTATTATTATTATTATTATTATTATTATTTATTTTGTCTTCATTATAAACATATACCATAACTGTACGGAGTCCTAATTTTCCTAAATCTGTTTGTATTATTATTATTATTATTATTATTATTATTATTATTATTATTATTATTATTATTATTATTATTATTTATCTGG